>NC_067488.1:33083841-33366341 GCF_947179515.1 Apodemus sylvaticus
GTGACAAGATAGAGGTTGTATGTGGGAGGCCTTCTTGAAGCCTTTGGCAGAGTCAGGCTCAGTGCTGTGCCTTGTACCAGTAAGGGTAAAGTGGCTCTTTCGTTTTGATTTGTTTTGAGACGGTCACACTATATAGTGTAGGCTGGCCTTGAACTTGTGATTATTTAATTTCAGTCTCCTTAGTGCCTGAAGGCCAGGCATCAACCATCGTGCCTGGCTAGTTCATTGGTTCTTAAGACTATGCCCTGCAGGACTCTGAACAACTGTCTCTTAGATTCATGGTCTTGGTGCTGGTGCACAAGAGCACATTGGTTAGGTTCCTTTTGCACAGGCTGTGAGCACCATGAATTAGTTCATGGGTGGTCTTATGTGGTCCTGTGTTCCTAGTGTCTGCCCAGTTCCTGGCCTACATTAAGTCACCATCCTGCTCTGTTGCCAGGCATGACTGAAGCTAGCAACTCGGCAGCTGTCAGCTCTTTGGCTATAGAGGTGACTTGCAAGGTCAGGTTTAAAGCGATGGGTGGAGGAAAGAAATCATCACAAGGCCCTTGTTGCATTTGCCCATGGAGCTCGTTTTGCTAACTTTATTTCTGTCTCTTTCTTGAACAAGATCCCAGAAATGTGATGCTGGATCAAGTCTTTAAAGAACCGGATGGTGAGGGGAGGGGTAAGAGGTTGGTGGAGCAAAACAGAAGGGGGGAAAGAGAGAAGGTGACAGAGAAAGGGAGAAGGGATAGAAGTCCTTTTCACACCAAACAAAGCATAATGCAAAGTCACCTGGTCCACACAGCCCTGGGAGGATAGCAACAGCTCTCTTCTATACTCCAGATGTTAACATCCCACCTCGTCCCTGCTGCAGCCTTTCCTTGTCCTTCCTGGGGCTGTATGCACATCTTCTCAATGGGTTTCTGGTTCATCTTCCAACCTATAGGACATAGATCCTTTCTAAGATGAGTATCTAATAGCGTGATGTCTCTGCTCTGGTCCTCCATGTTTCTTCATGCCCCTTTGAATAAGGTCTGTGCTCCTTGGAATTGCATTGAAGATGCTCTGTGTTTGCCTCTTGCCAGTACCTAGTTTCAGCCATTTCTTCTCCCTATTATTGCTGTGCCTCATCTGTTCTGTTCAACTGCTCTGCCCTGTGCCTCACACTTCTGGTGCTTAGATTTTCTATCACCCTCTGAATGCATTACCTGGTTCTTCCCTTCTTGGCACACACCTCAGTTTTCAAGACTATGCAGGCGCCACGGTCTTCTCAAAGCTTTGCCAGACTCCCACATGCCTGCCCCTTGCATAATTATCCACTGGAACCAGTACAAAGCCCTTGCATGTTGCCAACCACACTTGAATGGACTTTGTAACAACAAGCAGCCAAGCCTTGCTGGATGCCAGCACCAGGCTAAGAATTTTACATCATAGTTTATTTGAAGTCTCTGAGACATCTGTGAGAGAGGTGCTGTTACTATCATTTACATGTTGAGAGAGGGTGACTAAAGGTCGGTGAACAAGAGAGTGGACTTGCCCAGGATCACATGGTTGGTTGATTTGGAGTGCACATTGGAACCCATGTCTGTCTCTCTGGTTAACTTTTGCATCTTTAGGAAGTTATCATTGATTAGATGGAGCTGGGGTGTCAAGGTTTTGCCATTGGCTTAAAAGGGTGCCCAGCCTTTCATTTGGATCAGCAACCGGCCTTGATCCTTCAAGGCATCTAGCGGAGTGATCTATGGGTGTATTGATGTTCTGAATCCACCAACTTGGCCAGGTCTGGATAGAAGATGAGTATAGGTGGCTTTCTTTTCTTTTCTTTTCTTTTCTTTTCTTTTCTTTTCTTTTCTTTTCTTTTCTTTTCTTTTCTCTTCTCTTCTCTTCTCTTCTCTTCTCTTCTCTTCTCTTCTCTTCTTTCTTTCTTTCTTTCTTTCTTTCTTTCTTTCTTTCTTTCTTTCTTTCTTTCTTTCTTTTTTTTTTTTTGGCAAGGGCCATACTTGGACGTTAAGGCAATGGGCAGCTACAGTAACAATAACAAGCAGTCTCTAAAAACTCCTTATTGCCCAAACAGCAATAACAAACAAGGCAGAGGATCTCAACGTGGCACTTGTCCATCTGGGTGGATTGATTTACCAGGGATGGACTCTTGGAGGTGGAAACACTTTAGGATTGAGGAATCCCTGGCCTCTCCTCCTACACAATAAAACAAAACCAAAGCAAACAGATACACTCTTTCCATTCACTCTAGGATGCCCGGAACTCCCTTTCCCTGGGGGCATGCTCCAGCTTTTCACCAGTCCAGACTGTGCTGGTTGGTTTTAACTGTCAACCTGACACACCGTCTAGACTCACCTGGGAGAAGAGCCTTTGAGAATGTCTGAGGGATTTTCTCCACTGCTTTAGTAGGAACACCCATCTTAACTGTGGGTGGGATAATTCTCTGGGCAGGGGATCCTATACTCTATAAAGAGGGGAAATTGAGCAGAGCACTGGCGGGCATTCCTCGCTCTCTGCGCTTGACTGCATATGTCATGTGATTAGCTACATCAGTTTCCCACTGCCTTGACATCCCACTAGGGTGTTGCCTAGAATTGTGAGCCAAGTACACTCTTTCTCCCTTAACTTGCTTTTGTTGTTTAAAATCACAGCCATAGGAAAGGAGACTAAGATATAGACTTTTTTTTTTTTTAACTTAGTGTGTCATGTACCTTGTAAAATAATTTCAGTCAGGACAGAGGTTATACACTGAGGGATATTTCTTCCCACTGCAAATCCTGAATTTGTTAAACCAGGAACAAGCACAGCTGGTAGCCTGTATAAAGTTTTCTAAGTTATTTTTAAGAAGTAAAATCATATGAACAACCTCAATATAATCATGATTTAAAATGATCCAAGTCACAGGAAAATATTGAGCATACATTCTGTCTTTCCTGAATGAAGTATATTTTTAAGTAACTCTCAAAGCCTTGTTGAGGAAGGAAAGGGATGTATTTATAGAAAAACCTAGTTAATAAGCATAAAGCAATGTGTTATTGTCTGAAAGCTTATGTTCCCACAATCTTGGTATATAACCTAGGCTGATTTGGAAATCCTGCCTCAGTTTTCTAAAGGCTGAGTTTACAGCTGTGTGCACCATTCAAAGCTTCATATGTTGTAACCCCAGTCCTCTAAATGAAGGGATTAGAAGGTTAAGCCTTTGGTAGAGTGATTGTATCATGTGGATGGAACCTGAGTGAATGGAAGTAATACCATTCTAAAAGAACCAGAGTCTCTGTGCTTGACCAGGTATGAACTGCTGTAATCATCGCTATCTGTGGCAAAACGAACCTTCTTTGATTAGGGGCAGAGCTACCCTTACCTGTAGGTAAAGGATAAGTATTTAGAATACAGTTAGAAATTACATTGGTTTAGGAAAACGGAAGCAGTTGTTTTTCTTCTAGGGTCTATGATCTCTCTGGCTACGAGTAGTTGGCTAGGTTTACAGTTCCCCATCATGAATTCCCTCTATGTTTTTTGAGTGAATATTAAGTTCAGTTAGTTATCTGTTAGTTCCCTCCAAGATGAAAGTGTCACCATGCTTCAAAGAGAATATCTTGTAAGAGAGTACACCACTGAGTACTCAGCTCTAGCTGATACTTTGACAACACAACCCTTACACCTAAGATTCAGGGCATGATAATAAGAGTTGGAAGACTATAGCATCTGTGAGACTGTCTTCTATACAGGACAGGGAAGCTGCCCCCAATATTGTTGCCTAAACAAGACTTGAACAACGACAACGACAGTTGGCATGCCAAAGTGAATGGGGGAAATCTCACAAGGTCCCAGCCCTAGAGGAAGAGCTACAGGTGATCAATGGGTCCTGAGAAATGGAGAGTTATTCTTCTTTAGGGACATGCATTCTGATAGGCTAACTGATTCAAGTGATTGGGCTTAAACAGGTTCACATAGAAGCATAACTTAAGTGGACTCCTTTTACATACATGCGTGTATAATGATAACAATTCAAGAAGAGCTCCTGGATTTAGAAGGAAAGGGGTACAGGCAGAGTTGTAGGGACAAAGAGAAGGGAAGAAATGTAAATAAACATGTTGTAAAAGGAAATGGTGCATAACAAACCAAACAAATATACATTTTAAATAAAATTAAAATATTTTAATTTTAATTCTTTTCACTCAGTATATTTTGATCATGTTTTACCCTCTCCCAAGTCCTTCCAGATCCTCCCCATCTCCCTACTTAGTCCACTTCATGAGAGAGCAAGAGAAATAAAATCTTCAAAAAGGGAGACTCAGTGAGCTAACCTGCCCCTTCAACCTCAGAGAGGATTAGAAGCTTGTGAGCTCTGAGACAGAGTGCAGTCCCTCATCAGTTACTGATTCTGTGAGCATTCTGACCTTGCTCTTCTCAGACTCTAGAATGAGAAACACATTTCTGTCTCCAGGAGCTCACAGGCTCCAGGGTCACAGGTAGTCTAATCAGTAGCTATGTGGTGACCTGTGAGACATGTGAGGCATCCTGCCTAACCCAGGACATGTGTGCAGAAAGCCACTGCTACTGCAGTATTGCTGCTGCCTGCCAGGGGTCCTTATCATCCCCCGTTTTCACCTGCTAGCCTCCATGTTGACCCCTCGTGCTTTGTGATGTAGATTCACCTCTGGGTTTCTTCCTTTTAAGCTTTAGAATTTTGTTTACCTTCTCTTGCAATTAATTCTCAGAGCTTGGAGGGATTTGTTTATTCATTCATTCATTTATTAAAATTATGTATGTATGTATGTATGTATGTATGTATGTATGTATGTATGTATGTATGATGTCTTATTTAGTCTTTGAGCAGGAAGAGATTCCTTCCTCCTCATGCATGTACCTCCAGCCTCTGGCACATGAAACATTTAACATAGCTCAAGCATTGCAAAAGGCCTCTCACACACATAATCTTTAGAAACTCAAGATGGTTTTCAATTAATCTTTCATGAACCAAATAGCTTCCTTTGGGTCACACGACCATAAGAAAACCTTTAACATTTTGGATGATTGGGTTTCTCAACTGTTAAATGAGATAATGGCAGCTCCCTGCTGGATGATCATAATGTGTCGAGGCATGTCCATATAAAGATATGTCCAAGTCCCAACTGTTAATATCCATAAATATTGCTTGATTTTGAAACACAGTCTTTTTAGATGTCAACATGAGATTCTGTGCTAGTATTGACCCTATATCCTGGGTCTTTCTGGGCCAATTGAAAGCAGAGACATGAACATACACAGAAAGAAAAAGGCCCTGTCAAGATGGGAGCAGAGATTGGAGTGATGGAGCTACGAACCAACAAACTCCAGAAGCTATAAACGCAATTCCGGTGCTTTTCCTCACCTCTTTTGCCTCCAAGAGATGACAGGGTGTTTCTATGCCCACTCTAGCCCATTCTAGCTCCTGAATATATGACACAGAGACCTGATATTTTTATTAATAAGCTGCAAGCACTACGTTGAGGGGGTTCGGAGCTATTCTAACCCGGTCATGCTGCCTATTTCCCAGCCACGTGGTTCTTTACTTTTTTCTTGGTCTTTCCCTGGCTTGACGTGTGCCCTCATGGCTGATCTCTTATTGAGACCTCATGGTGAATCCTCTTAGCCCGTCTCTTCTTCCTCTCCCTATCTCTCTTCCTCTCTCTTTTTGCCTGGAATCCCCACCCTCAACCCTCTTCTCTGACCGGAAGTCCCACCTTATTCTCTTCTGCCAGGCCATAGACTGAATCAGCTCTTTATTAACCAACCAGAGGTAGTGGAAAAGAGTTTTTACACATCATTGAGACAGGAGAGGCTTCAAATATGATGACCATGCCAGCTTCTGGATGGCAACCAGATCTCTGGGCACAGCAATCGGCATCTCAATACACAATGCACAAAAACATCCTAGTTTCTGCGATCTAGAAACTAGGGGAACCTGGAGGCTGTGCAGAAATGACCCAGTGACTACGAAGCTCAGCTCCTGGCCTTCTGGTCTGTGAATGGATAAGCTTGGTTGTCTTCAGTCACTAGCTGCAATGATGCACCACAACAGACGTGCATGGGTTAAATGCTAACCTCAACAACTAGCTCACTGCCTGGATGCTTTCCATGGTCATTTGGGAAGGAAGATGGACTTGTGTTGCTTCCCTGCCCCCTCTTTTTGCCCCACCTAGAAGGCTCTTGCGGTTTTAAAAAATACATTATTTGCCTATAATATTTGAGCGCTGTAAAAATAAAAAGTGTAATCCAGTGATTACAGACAATCAGTGATTATTAGGGCAAATTCAGTACTGTGAACTCAGTACTGGTTCTACAGAACCCTGTCACTGTTTCCGAGGGAAGACACACATATACACTAAGTCAGTTACCCATTGCATCTCCTGCCTCCCAGCCCAGGCCATGTAGCTAGTTACTTTCTAACTCTATGGGCTTTCCTATTCTTATTACTTCATGCAAGTGCAATAAAAATACTTTTGTGTGTGTCTTGCTTTTTAAAAATGTGCTTACCAGGTTGTTTCAGAGGCCCATGTGCCTTGTAGCAATTATTATACTTCAGTTCTTAATCAAGGCTCTAATGTGGCAGGATACACATAGTAGGAAACTTTCCACTGTCAGTGTGTAGTTGTGGTATTAAGTAAGTTCAGACTTGTGCAAACAGTGCTCCATCCATTACCAGATCCCTTCATCGTATAGAACATGAGCTTGTCAAACCACCAGCAACTTGCAAGCCCCTGACAAGCACTCTTTGCCTCTGTCTCTATGAGGCTAAGGGCTGCAAGCATCCCACGGAAGTGCAACCACACAGTTGTCTGCTTGTGGTTGATTTACCCCACTTAGCATGATGTTACCCAGCTTTACTCATGTTGTAGCATATCCACATAAAAGGAACCATTTATTTTAAAAACTGAATATTGAACTATGTAAATTCATATTTTATTACCAATGAACCATTGGCCTCTGCTTCCATTTGGACATTTTGAATCATGTTGCTCTTGTCAGGACATGGCGATCTCTTCAAGACAGTGCTTTCAACTCTTCAGTGTAGATATTCATAAGTGGAACTATTGTATGCACTGATAAATTTCAAGAATAGTCTACTGAAGAATCACCATACTGTTTTTCATGGTGCATAAATTTATATCCCTCCTCCAATCCAACTTCAGTCTACCGGGGTTCCATTTTTTACAGATTCTTATTGTTGAAAAGAAGCTTTGTTTTTAATGCATTTTATTTTTTATTCACTTATTTGTAGTGTGTGCATATATGTACACACTATATTAGCATGAGTGTGTGTACATGTGTATACATGTGTATGTGTGTGTAGGTTAGAGGACAACTAGGAGAGTTGGTTCTTTGTTTCTGTCATGTGGGTTCTGGGAATGTCTGTTTCACAGCCTCCTTTAATACTTCTTTTTATCTGCTGAGAGTGCTAGACACCCTTGGCCATAGATAAGGTTTCATCCTGTGACCTTTTTTCTTCTTCATTGGGTTACAAGTCCATCTTTATGGCAGTACCACCCTGTTTTGGAGGACATAGCTTCACTGTATTCTCTTTTACGGTAGAACATCCCATTGCATAAACTTATCACATTTGATTTCTCTATTATTGTTTGTTGGGAGTTTGTTAGAATGACTTTTCAGAAGAGAAGTCAGATCATGCCATTGTCTCCTCCTTCCTTTCTCCCACTGTTCTATCACACTCCGGACCAAATATGAAGTCCTTCCCATGATTCCCTGATGGCCACAGCATTCTTTAGCCAGCTCTGGCCTCTGGTTGCTCCTACAGCATACTTGAAATCCTTACAGTGTGTTCATACTTCTCTAGTCTTCAAACTCTTGCCCAGGTAACTTTCTGATATTCCAATTTGCTAAAATGTGCTCTCTCTGCCTGTCTAAAACTCTCCTCCCAACTACGTTCCAGACCTGTTTTCTGATTAACTTCCTTGACTTTTATCACTGGTTTTCTGTTAAGTATTCTTTCATTCACCTATAGAGAACCTTCATTAGCAGAGAAGTTTCACAAAGGTCGAAGCTATGTTTTGCCTTATTCTCACAGTACCTCGGCATCTAGAATAGTTATTTGTAGCATCATGCTGAGTGGCTGTAGGAGTTTTTCTCTTCCTCCCTTGCTTATGCAATGCATCTCAGGAGGTTTTAGCAAGGAGAAATTGCAAGAAGCAGTATGCCTAGATTTCTAGTTGGGTTTTGACCCATAAAAGTACAGACAGCAAATGCTTTCTTTTGGCCTTCGAAGAACTTGTAAGACAGTTGGGTAACCCTGAATATTTCCTAGTTTCATCAGCAGAGAGGAGAGTAGAGAAGAGGAGGGGAGGGAAGGGGAGAAAAGAGGAGGGGAAGGAAATAGGGGGAGAGGAGAGGGCAGAGAGAGAGGAGAGGGAGAGCAAAGAGGGAAGAGGGAAGAGAGAGAGAGATGGGGAGCAAAGAGGGAAGAGGGAAGAGAGAGAGAGAGGGAGAGGAAGTGGCAGAGGGAGAGAGAGAGGGAGAGGGAGGGGGAGAGGGAGAGAGAGAGACTGCTTAGTAGGCATGGTGATGCCACAGAGAGTCCTCTCTAGGGTGAAGAGCTTTGATCCAGGATCCTAAAGATTTAAGTAAAAGCTCATCTGAATAATCAGGTGTGCGGTTTATGGGCTTAGGTACATCGGTGAACCCCTCTGAGTGGCCGGATTGTTGTAAGAAGGAGATGATGGGCAAGCCAATGATCATTAGTAACATTGTCAGTGTAACACATCAAGTCAGTGTTAATCAATTTTACAATTTTTTGTTAATATCAATTTTACATATTTGTTTCCCCTGGATGATTAATAGTACATGTGTATTCTTCTGGCACAGGCAACAGAAGCAGGACTCTGCTTTCTGTAAATACAGAAGGCCTTCTTAGAGGAATGCTGGAGAGCTCCTAGTTGGGGAATGCTACAGAAATACTCCTCTCAAAGGAATGGGACTTTGTTTTTTTTTTTTTTTTTTTGGCTCCACAAAGGCTGAAGAAAAGCCTTGGTGGTAGGGGAGGAAATCTATTTTTTCCTCAGGGAGAGAATATCTGATTAGTTCTAATAGATCTCAGTGCCCACGAACTGGTCAAGGGAAGGAAGATCCTTTAATCTGAAAATCCCAGAAAACTTGAGATACAGTGACCATGAAAAGGAAACTTGAGATATAGTGACCATGAAGAGGGGCAATGAATGCTAGTCAGGAAATGCAAGAGATACTGTTACCATTATGGCCCCCAGGGTCCTAGTTTTGCTCAGGACTGTCGGAGGGCAAAAGCAAGAGAAATCACAACACTTGAGTGTTTCTGATCCTTTTTACTGAAGGTACAGCAGCAGGAAGCTGGTTTGTGGTGGGTCTGTGACTTCCAAACATGGTCGGTTCACAATACATCGGGTTCACCTGTTTGCCTGGTGTTCTTGGCTATTGCTATGACTAATCAGGAGACTCCGTCCATGTGGAGTTCAGGGCCAGAACATGCTGTCACCCTCCCCAGTTTTGCTTCCTGGTACCCACATTCCCTTGGGAATAAGGATTCTCTGCTGAGCAGGTTTGGGTGCTTTGCTTCGTTCTCATGCAAGTTCTGTCTGGGACACAGAAGCCACTTCTGAGTCATCCTTCTGTAATGTCACCTGGGAACGATGAATAGCTGCTGCCTTTTCATTTCCCAGCTCATGTCCTGAGATGAAAGGGAAGGGAAAAGGACACAGGTACATCTCTGTTTCCTTTGTGCTTACCAATCCTTTGCCTGGATGTTACTATAAAAATACCCCAGTGGCTGCTTTCATGATTAGAAAATCAACAAAGTGGGTTTTTTAAATTTTTTTTTGTGGGCAATTGGAAAAAAAAGTATAACAATAAAAAGAAGAAGAAAACTGTTCCTCTTAATTTTATCATGGTTTCATTGTGTAATGCCGCCATTTGGAGGATTAGCTTTATTTCATTTCAATGTACACACACACTGTGCTGGCTGGTTAGTTTTTTGACAACTTGACATGAACTAGACTGGATGGAAAGAGAGCTGCAATTGATAAGTTGCCTCCTTTAGACTGTCATGTGCACCTATCTGTAAAGCAATTTCTAGATTTATGATTGATGTAGGAGGGTCCAGGCCAGCCTGCAGGTAGCGCTATCCCTAGGCAGGTGGGCCTGGGCTATAAGACAGAAGTAGTTGCACAAGCCAGAGGGAGCAAGCCACCGAGCAGCTTCCCTCCACAATATCTGCTTCAGTTCCTATCCTGATTTCCCTTAGTGATTGACTGTGACATAGAAGTATAAGCCAAATGACCTCTAATCCCCCAGATTGTTTTTGGTCTTGGTGTTTGTCACGGCAACAGAAAGAAAACCAGAACACACACATCAACTGTTCTAGTTTCTGTTATTTACAAAGTTAATAGCCAATCATAAAGCTCTGATATTACATGCAGAACTTCTTCAGGAGGAAGAAATTAATTAATTATGCAGATGTGGAAAATCACATCGGAGGCTATGTTACATCATGGTCCAGGCATGCCCAACCTGCAGCTCATGATGTGACCATATGTGGTGGAAGATAGCTATGAATATGGTCTAACACATGTGACCCTCTGTGGTGATTTGAGAATGGCTCCCACATATATTTGGATGAATGGTCTCCAGTTGGTAGAACTATTGAAGGGAATTAGGAGATATGGCCTTAAAAGCCCACACTGTTCCCTCATAGCTCCCTTTCTCACTGGGTCATGCTTGTAGAACAGAAGTAAGCACTCAGCTACTGCTTCAATGCCCTGTGTGCCTGTTTGCCGCCATGGTTCCTTTCATGGTGGGTATGAACTCACTCTCTGAAACTGTAAACAAGCCTCCAATTAAATGTTTTCCTATATATGTTTCTTTGGTCCTGATGTTTTTGTCATGGCAACAGAAGAGTAATTAAGATGTCTTCCAACATCAATTAGCAATTAAGAAAATGTGTCATAAAAAGAATAAAAACATCTCATAAATACATTTACAGACCAGCCTGGAGAGCAGAGTCTTCAGTTGAGGATCTCTAACAAGTTACTTCTGTCAGTTAAAGCATAGTTACCTTATCTGTAAAACGGGCAGAATTATTACAAGTTATGAAGGATTTTAGGGTGCCTCTCGCCTAGTGTTTTATCAGGGGACCAGGACCATGAGGCTTATGCTTTGCTTTAGGTAGAGCTTCTTCTCAGCAGACTCCTAAGGGAGACACCTTGTGTAAGGAGCATGGCAGAGAAAACAAATACAACTTTCTTTATCTGTAGAGGTGTAGACCATGTGAGCTCAGCTCCTGAAGCTCACACATCTCTAGAACTTAATTCTAGATAAATGGCTTCAAGTCTGCATTACCTGGCATGTTGGCAGGATCCACTTGGAGAGGGATAAAGATGTAGAAAGAACACATTGACTGTGAGTCTAGCATGAGCTAATAAGGACTAAGGGTTCCATTAGTGCAGCAGAAGACATGGCTGAGAGAAAAAAAAACAGTAGGATGCTAAGACTTCCTCTAAGAGCATCCTTAAAGAAGGGAGAGGTGGAGAGTCCAGAGCTTTTCCTGGGTCTCTCCTTCAGTATGGGAGGAAAGGAATCACAAGAAGCAGCGCACACACACACGCACTTTAAAATATGTTGTGTTTTTGCTTTGGATTTATAGGAAAAATTGAGCAGGAAGCATTGACATCTAGGTAGATTAGAATGCAGAGGCAGGGCAGGAACCATGACTGGACTATAAAACCCAAGAGATTTACTTCCTCCAGGCAGGCCCACCTCATAAAGGACCCAAGACCTCCTGAAAACGACAGCACCAGCCAGAGACCAAGTGTTAATACACAACTCTGCCAGGTGCAGCTGACAACCAAGCAATACCATGTTAATTCCTGATGCTATTGAACTCATGTGTCTTGGCACATTTTAATGACAGACACCCACCCATTCTCCTCAAAACCCCTTTCTCTCCCCTATCCAAGTTTCCCATCATCCTCTAACCCCTGTCAGCCTGTACTATTGCACAAGCACTTTTAATGTGCCTATGTCCTTGCTACTGAGCACGTGAACCAGCCTCTGAGATCTGATCATCCATTCTGAGTTCCCTGGGTGGGAGTGAGCACTGAGGTCAGAAGATTTACTTCCTGCCTGTCTGAACCCTGGGCTACACAAGAAATAATAATATCCATCCATGGGTGTTTTGTTTTGTTTTTTTAAACAGGGATAGAATATATGAAAATTGAGTTCCAAGTCTTCAGATGTTAGTCATCCTCTGAGCCTCTAATTTTGGTTTTGGTAAGTCCACAGAAAGTAAGTTAGTACATATTTTAATATACCATAGGCTTGTTAAACAAACTTGGGAGCTGAGGGACAGTGCTTGCTTTAATGAATGAGTTTTTTTTTTTTTTTAAAAATTGCTTGGTATAAAGTAATGTTCCATTCCAATGGTTGGTTCCCTAAATATTATCATTACCAATGCTCTCCAGAGTCCACCAACACTGTCACTCATTTCTTGCTGGATTCACCTCTGAATCTGTCTGCTGTGGTGTACTGATACTTGAGTTATGATTGGTATCTCTCACTATCTCCTGAGTACTCCAGTGTTATGCCTTCACATCAGATTTGACAGTCATACCAGGCACCTTTATAGCTGGAGAGAAATTGTCTTACAAGTGCATGGGGGGGGTGAGAACATCAAATGGTGTATCTATAGTGGAAAATAATCGCATGGTTTCTCAAAAAAAATGACCATATAGTACTACATCTGACTCTGGGACATACATCCAAAAGCATCAATTTAGATACAGGTACACTCCAAGTTCATAATGGCACAACCATACTAGTAAAAAGATGGAAGCAGCCTGGGTACCAATAGGCAAATATATGGTATGATAACTACTTTCAGTCATCAACTTGATACAATTTAGAGCTGTCTGGGAAGGGAGTCTCAATGTGAGATTGCTTACATCAGGTTGGTCTATGGCCATGTATGGGGGAGTTGTCTTGATTTTGTTAAAAATGTGGGAAAGATAGAGCTGTGTGAGCATCTCCATTCTCTAGGTAGGGGAATCCTGAAGCACGTAAGTGTAGAGAGTGAGCAGAGCACTGATGAGCATGCATTTCTCTTCACTTCTGATTGCAGATATGTTGTGTAACTAGTTGCCTCAAGTTCCTGCCTCGACTCCCTTGAGGTGATGGACTGTAAGCTAAAAGAAAGCCTTCCTTTCTTAAGTTGCTATATTTAATCATAGCAACAGAAATGAAATTAGGATGTATGGCTAAACAAAATGAGATAGCTCCTTCCCATGGAATATTGTCTTTAAAATGAATGGAAATTCTAGCAGATGCTACACTGAGGATACATCGTGAACACTTTCTGGCTCTGCTCAGGTGAGACGTCTGGAAACTGAATGAACCAGGGGCCTGGTGGAGGGGCAAGCGTGGGAACTGTTTAATTACTTATTTTTTAGATTCAACAATTTATTCTTGGAAGAAGCGTCTGTTAATTCTGTGTACTCCATAGTTTGTATTTGGAGACATTTCCAGCACATCATTTGATGTGATTTCTCTTTGAGGTGACATCCAGGGGAGAAATGATAGCAAACTGACCAAGATTCATAAAGAAACAAGTGAATCACCAAGGTCGACGTGGTGGTCTAAATAGAGTGGAGGGAGGCTTTGGAATAGTTTGCTGAGGGATCAGTATATGGTAAGCATTTGATGAGGACAATTGCGTCTTTTGGATGTGGAGATGAATCCAAGGCAAGTGGCAAAATGCCCAAGTCTAGCTGCAGTCTATTGTACATAAAGGTACAGCTAAATGTTTTTCCAATGCTAGGAACTTTCTATTCATCCTTTATTAACATGTATTATTTCCAGTGAGAGTCGGGGGCGGGAGGGGGAATGGCACTAGGCTTTATGGCTAAAAAGACATAGTTTAGGTAACCATACTCACATAATCTCAGTGCTCAAAATAGCCACACATTTTCAGAACTAGGAATGCAGAGTAAAATGGAGCAATAGTCTTCAAGTTCGAAAGAGACAACTGGAGTCACCTGACCTCTTGGGTGTCGCTGTGTGTCTTCTCTCTCTGCTCTATAACTTGAGAGATGAATAACAGAAGTCTGTGTACAGTTGATGATCATCCAGGAGCATATTTAAACACTGTGAGATGTTTATATGTTTATATCTTACCAAAGTATCAAGAAAACATTGTTTGTATCTTTCCAAGATATCAAGGAAACTTATTGAATTCTTAGAAACATCATTTAACTTCTCAAGAGATTTTGGTCATTGTTACCAGACTCAAATGATATTTGTCCTGTTTTAATTTTGGAATATATTAATTATACAGAATCTTGGGTTTCACTGTAGCATTTTAATTTCACTTGACCGTAGTCACTCCCATTATCATCTATTGTTCCCTTTCTCTCCTTTAAAAATATTCTGTTCAGAAACTTTCTCCCTGTACCGATGTCCTCAAGGGTCTTCCCCAGTTTCTTTTCTATTAGCTTCAGAGTGTCTGGCTTTATGTGGAGGTCCTTGATCCATTTGGATTTGAGCTTAGTACAAGGAGACAAGGATGGATCAATTTGCATTCTTCTGCATGCTGCCCTCCAGTTGAACCAGCACCATTTGTTGTAAAGGCTATCTTTTTTCCATTGGATGTTTTCAGCCTCTTTGTCGAGGATCAAGTGGCCATAGGTGTGTGGGTTCATTTCTGGATCTTCAATCCTGTTCCATTGATCCTCCTGCCTGTCACTGTACCAATACCATGCAGTTTTTAACAGTGTTGCTCTGTAGTATTGCTTGAGGTCAGGGATACTGATTCCCCCAGATTTTCTTTTGTTGCTGAGAATAGTTTTAGCTATCCTGGGTTTTTTGTTGTTCCAGATGAATTTGATAATTGCTCTTTCTAACTCTGTGAAGAATTGAGTTGGGATTTTGATGGGCATTGCATTGAATCTGTATATTGCTTTTGGCAAAATGGCCATTTTAACTATATTGATTCTACCGATCCATGAGCATGGGAGGTTTTCCCATTTTTTGAGGTCTTCTTCCATTTCCTTCTTCAGAGTCTTGAAGTTCTTGTCATACAGATCTTTCACATGTTTGGTAAGAGTCACCCCAAGATACTTTATACTGTTTGTGGCTATTGTGAAGGGGGTCATTTCCCTAATTTCTTTCTCAGCCTGCTTATCCTTTGAGTATAGGAAGGCCACTGATTTGCTTGTGTTGATTTTATAACCTGATGATTCACTTGTTATACTTTTAGGTTTATTTACTTTATGTATATGAATGTTTGCCTGTATGCATGCATGTATGTATGTATGTGTATCTCATGTGTGCTTGGAGGTCAGAAAAATTCCTTATTTCAGAGAACTGTAGTTACAGATGAAGTGAGCCACTTTTGGGGTGCTAAGAACTGAACTGGGGTCCACATGCTCTTAACCACTGAGATTATTGATTTGGGAAAATCATGGCAAAAAAGGAAGGGGGTGAAGGAAGGAAGGGAGAAAAGCCAGTAGAAACTGTTGAAGTTACTGTTCTGGAAAATCAGGGTTCAATCCTGCTCAGGATCTTGGAGAATTCATGGGAGGAGATGGAGGGATGAAGGGGAAAGGGGCAGATGATATAACTATATCATAGTCTCAAAGATGTAATATATAAAATATCAACAATAAAAATATCAACAGAGGGGAAAACTTTCTATGATTCATGTACCTGAGAATGTATCCTCAGCTCTGTCTTGCTGACTGAATTTGTATCTGGGGTATCATTTCCTTTGTATTTTGGGAGTGATATGCACACACAAAGAACCAGGCTTCTGTCGCTGTCTGGTGGCACTGTAGCAGCTCTGGTGCTGAACACCATGGGCAACTTCCAGTCCAGGGTTTTCATGGCATTGTTCCACACAGCTTTTCATATAAAGTAATAAAACTGTCATACAAAGTAGTAAAAATTACAAGCAATAGTCAGACAAACTAGGGGGGAGGGAGGGAGAGAGGATGGGGAGAGAGAAAGAGAGAGAGAGAGAGAGAGAGAGAGAGAGAGAGAGAGAGAGAGAGAAAGAGATGCTTTTCCATAGGTCCAGGATTGTTCAAGTTTATATTCTACATCTTCTCTAGACAATCCTGTTGATCAAGAAAGTAAAGACTTGTAATTGAAGAGACTTGGGTCAGAAGACTCGAGATGTATGATTATATAATACATGCCAACAGGAAACCTATGCCATAGGAAAGAATAGTCTCAAGAGGGAACTACAGGTGTTGGTACATGCATGTGACATGACGTACAGACAGGGTGCATCACCAAAGAGTTTGAAGTAATAGAAGACAGATGGTAAACATTCAAAGCATAAAAGGCACAACAAATGCCATGATTCAGTCATGCTGAGAAATACGTGCTGACACCTCTGTTTCTCATTGGAAAACACTGGTCAGTAAACAACATGACCACCTTTGAGGCCAGAAAAAGGGATGGCCTAGCTCACTGTGGGAGGTGTCACCCCGGGGAAGAAGTAACAATATGAAAGCAAAAGAGACCATGATTTCAAGAGGGAGCAAATGGGGAATAGTATGCATTGGAGGTAGGAAAAGAAAAGGGGAAATGATGTACATATATTTTAATTAAAGAAGGAAAGCAGATTGAGCAAGCCATGGGGAGCAAGCCAGTAGTCAGCATTCCTCCATGGCCTCTGCTCTCAGTTCCTGTCATACTTGAGTTCCTGCATTGGCTTCCCTCAAGGATTGGTGGTGATCCTTTTCCCCTAAGTTGGTTTTGGTCAGCACAGCAATAGAAACCCAACTAAGATAATCTTATTGTTTCTGAATTTTTGAATTGTAACCAGAAAACCTTTACCTAATCCCAGACTACATAGGAACACACACATCTTTTCCCTTCAAGTTGTAGTTTCACTCTTAGCAATATGTAGATGTTTGATTATTCTATATCTGCTTTTACATGTGAGATGTGTATCTAATTCTAACTTTTTCAAAATGGCTGCCCAGTTGTCTCAACACTGTATATTAAGAGTCAGTGTTTGCTCCCAAGAGTATTTTTTAAACACATTTACAGTACAGTTAGTTTGGCCAGATAGAATGTTTGGCTCAAATTTTGGGTTACAGTGTACTGCCCAGGTTTATTTATCCCAGTTCAAGTGACACTGGTCTCTGATTGGCCAGCTAAAGCCCAGTTGGTCATACCAAGCTGACGTTGTGATGACAAGGTCTGCAGCAGGGCAAGACCATGTGGCCAGTTTGGCATCTAGATTCTGTCTTGTGGGCCTGTGGATTGATTCCATGGTAGCTGTCCAATTCCTTGCCTGTGGTTATTTCCACATGTTGAAACATCACCAGCTGCTCTTAGCCCCAAATTACTATGCTGTGTTTTTCCTCTGGCCTTTAAAAATGCAAGGCATCCTTCTAAATACTAGTTTCAAAGTTTGGTTTGCATTATTCTTTTTCTAAATCCAGATGACCCTGGCGGTGTAGCAAAGGGGTGAAGGCATCAAGAGAAATGCCCACATGTCTCTTGGTGTTCTTTTCATCTGTCTGGACTGGTGTTAGGTTGAAGAAATCAAAGGTGTTGTATCTCTTTATGTAATAAGCACATATTAAATGCCTACTGGATACTATCAAATGCCTACTAATGCTAATTCTTGGCAAGCTCCGAATTAGATATGGCCCTGGTTCTTGAGCTAGAGAACGTGAAACAGCTCTTAGAGAGAAAGTGTTAACTATTGTGAAAGGGATAGGGAAAGAGAAATCTGTGGTTTGAGATTTTTCAAGATGGTAAGAAAGGTTGGAGAAAAGCTTGCTAGATAGTTCTTGACAATAACAGCAAGAATGGATATGTTTTATATTTAGAAGTCTTTTCACTCCTATCAATTAACTCCTACCTGAGCTTCAGCATACTGCCACCTTGTAGGTATCCGTACTAAATCCACTTTGCAGCAGAGAAAGCTGAGGTCTAGGGAAACAGATGTTTAAGGAGCTTCTGACTTCAGTGTTCTCCTTCTGACATAGTCCCTCCTGGGTGTTTTGCTCAGGCTTCCTAGAATTTGAAGGAAGAGGGAAGAATATCTGGCCTGCATTCTTTGGGACTGTGCTTTATTTTCTCTGATGCTGTGGAATGCTGTCCTCCAGGCCCAGGTTGGACATCGCCCTCTCGATTTGTCAACATCTATAATTACCCAACAGAGATGTCACAAGACTGAACTTATTAACTTTCCATCACGGAGGGGACCTGGGTCTCACAGAACCCTCTCTATACAGGGAAGTATAGATCCTTAACAGTTGCTGGAGTCCCCAAGAGATTCTTTTCTTTCATAGTGTACATTGTCAACACTTCAGTCTCTGGTAAGTAATTCTAATGAACATTTTGCTTCATCAAATTGAATGGCACTGTTATTGTTTGCTTTTGTTTTTTTTTTATGTCATTGTTGTTCTAAGGAGGAAAAACAGATGCTTATTGATCTCCACAAGAATAGTTCACACAACACCTGCCCCCATCTGAGTAGGTGTAGATCAGTTTAAATTTCCCTGCTATTCTTTCCCTCACACATCCCTTGTTTGCACTTCTTCCTTTCTGTTCCTGTTTCAAAGGGGGCATCAATATTTGTAATAAAACCGTCTTCAGATGGCTGAGCACATGTGACAGGATGGTAAATGACAAATACCACGCCATCAAAGATGATTATTGTAATTTTCTCCACCACGATAGGCTCACAAAGACCAGACAACAATAGCCAATAATAGTAGTACACTTTAGTAAGTTGTTATGAGCCTTTGGCTCTGGTAGGAACTTTAGATAGAAAATGTCATTGAGGCATGTGACAAATCATCAAGGGAGTATCCCCACCCTGTTTCTAGGATGAAACCACATCAGTGGGACTAGAATTCAGCATGACACTAAAGATTGTTCTCTAGGAGTGGTTTGGATGAGAAACAGGGAAACGAGCCTTTTTTCCTCTGTCAACCATGAACTTCACTTCCAGATTGTTAGTTTCTATTGACTCTATCTGTTTTACACATCCAGCCCCTGCTTGGCTCCTCTGATTGAGGCAGGGTTAGAGATTGGCCTTGAGGTTCTTGTGAAGAAATTTTAGTCTCCTCCTTGCCCAGGCCTAGTGAGCAGATCATCTGATATCACTCTGAGAGGCAGCATGTATTCTAGTGTGTTATGTATTAGAGCATGGAGGGCTAGCTTGGAGGGCCAAGATGAAGAGGTAGAAGGGCAAAGGAGGTACATTTTGGATTGTGTTGTCTCTTTCTTGCTAAGTACAGCATCACTGTTTCTGCTTGGTCCTATACTATGACTGTCCTCAGCTAACATGTTTGCTCTTGTTGTCTTCTTCTTCTTCCTCTTCTTCTTCTTCTTCTTCTTCTTCTTCTTCTTCTTCTTCTTCTTCTTCTTCTTCTTCTTCTTCTTCCTCCTCCTCCTCTTCTTCTTCTTCTTCTTCTTCCTCCTCCTCCTCTTCTTCTTCTTCCTCTTCTTCCTCTTCTTTCTTCTTCCTCCCCCTCCTTTGTCTTTTCTTGGAAAATGTAGGCTGCCCTGATTCTCAGGACATGTGAAGAGTTTCCAAAGTGGTTTGCTATCTGGTAAAGGCAAAGTGGTGAAGGGAACTTCTGATGTGTTACTAAGAACTGTATAGATACAGGAAAGAGAAGTTGAACTGGACCCAGCTTAGCATGGAGAGGTATTGATTCCAGTGTCAGAGGATGTGGGAATATGAAGGAGTAAGTTAAGTGAGATCATCTCTTACTGGTTTTCCTAAGCCGGAATCCTCATATCCCCCCTTTCACCTATCTTTGTATGGGCTTCCTGTGGGGTGTGTATGCCATGACCCTCATCCCAGGGTTTGATGAAGAGATCAGTGACAAGAACTTTTCCTCCAACTCACAATTTTATATAACTTTATTTATGGCATGGGGCCTGAGCTGGATCACTAAGTTTGCTGTTGAAATTTAGTTAGGGGGTTGGAAGAAGGGCCAGTTTCAAAGCCATAGTCCAGCAAAGGAGGAACCTAACGTCCTCACAACTTCACCTAGAAAAGAATACTGAAGGCTGAGGTCAAGAAACAAGATGGGTCTTGCCTTTTTTTAGTGCTGACCAGCTAGAGAAAGTTCCTACCTGATCCCCTAGGAAGAACCATCCCATAAATTTGCCCACCAGACATTAGCCATGTTCCCTCTATTTCTCTCTCTTCTGTGCTACTAATACACAGTCTAAGTACTTATCATGTATCAGGGATATGAAGGTTGACTTTTGATCATATTAGCTCAGGTTTTAGCTTTCTTTGGTTTAGAACACTTTTCTCCCTGTGGTATTCATCTGTGTAGAAGCTTGGCATATGTGTGCCATTGCTGTTTAATGAATTACCCTATACTTAGCAAAAAGCATTGAACTCAGCTCTCCTCATCACATAGTCTGGTGGGTCAGTGTGATGGCTTTTCTTGACTATATCTGGAATAAAGTACAATCCAGAAACAGAGGACAAGCCTGTGATCTGAACCTAGAGGCTGGAAGATCCAAATCTTGAGGGGGGAGGGGAATGACATGCTTTTGACTAGCAAATGCATGTAATCCTGACCTTGAAGCACACCTTTATTCTGGACCATACCTTCTTTTGGCTGTCTGTATAAAGACATTGGAAGAAAGAAGGGTTGTTTGTTATTTGCTTGCTTGCACTCTGTTTGCCAGCACACCCACTGGAGCCTACTTCTTCAGGATTCCAGCCTATACAGAAGACCAGCTCAAACACCCAGTCTCTTGAGACTTGAGCAACTACTAGAAATTTTGGACTTTCCATTCAGAGCTGGCCATTGCTGGATTAGTTCAGCCTGTAAGTCATTGTAATATATTCCATATGTATACACTCATTCCATTAGTTCTGGGACTCTAGTGAACCCTGACTAATATAGTCAAGAATCTGGGATCCAGAGGTTGGGATCCTGATGCCCCCTAGGCTGCCAGGTGGGGCTTGCCCACATCCCTGCTCTCCTTACAGACTATGTTTTCAAGGCATTGTCCTGGATTTGAACTTTGCTTATAAAGTTTTTCTACCTTTGAAGTGTGTTTACAATCTAGAGGGATGAGAGCTTTCAGAATCATTAAGTCCTAGCCATCTTTTTTATGGCTCATTCCCCAGTTTGTCCCTTTCCTCTCACACTTTATTGCAAGCAATAGGAAGAAAATGGATGGATTCTTTATACTTTGCCTGGGAAGATTCTTAAAGAGACAGTGTAGTTTGTACTTTCTACATAACTACAGCAGAGAGCGTTGCCAAGATTTCTGCGAAGCCACAACAAAACCTTTCCATCTTTCAGCTTACGGTAAGATTATCTTTGATTTCTTTGGTTCTTAAAGTCCAAAATCTTAAAGCTCCGTGCTCTTGACAGAGTTATTTATTTGTTTACGGGTCTTGTGTATATGTGTTTGCATGCATGTATGTTTGTATGCATGCATGTGGAAATTAGAGGTCAATATTGGATGTCTTCCACTTTCTATCTTGGTTTTGGAGACAAGCTCTCTCCCTGTACCTGGAGCTCATGGATTGGCTAGACTGTCTCCCAGTGCTGGAGTGACAGGCATGCACTACAAAACCCAGTTATTTACATGGGTGCCAGTGATCCAAACTCAGGCTTGTGTGACAAGCACTTTGCTCACTTGTGTTCATCAGCCCTAAAGGTGATTTAAACTCTCCTCCTCCTCCTTTTCTTAGAATTATTATTTGTTTTATGTATATGAGCACCCTCTCACTGTTTTCAGACACACCAGAAGAGGGCATCCAATCCCATTACAGATGGTCGTGAGCCACCGTGTGGTTGCTGGGAATTGAACTTAAGACCTCTGGAAGAGCAGTTAGTGTTCTTAACCCCTGAGACACCACTCCAGCCTCATAAACTCTTCTTAACATTGCTTAAAATTTGTTGCCTTGTTCTAAGGTCAATCCCACATTCTAGACTTTTGTCAGGTAAGCACCCCATGCCTACATCCAAATCTGTGTCAGTTGTCTATTTCTGCATAGCTTAAAGCAAGCATTATCTTACAGGTTCTGTGGGTCAAGAATCCCTGTGGCTTAGCAGATGTTTCTAGCTCCATGTCACTCTTGAGAATGCAGTCAGGCTGACATCTAGGGCTCAGTCTCATCTCAAGACTCAACTAGAGGCTGGAAGATCCACTTGTATGTTTACAAATGTGACAGAGAGCAGGCTGCATCCTTCTACAGGTTGTAAGACTGAGGCCCTTAACTCCTAATGGGCTGCTGGAGTTATAGCCTCAGTTCTTCATTGAATCATGCAGGCCTCTTACACAAGATGGCAGCATGATTATCCTAGCTTGAGCAATCAAGAGAAAACAAGATGATTTATAATGTTTTGTAGTTAAGATTTAGTCAGTTAGAGATGAGTTATTAAAATCTGGCTTTGGTGATACATACATATAATCCAAACCCTCAGTCTGAGTCAAGAAGACCCTAAGTTTGAGGTCAATCTGAGATGTATGTATGTATGTATGTGTGTATGTATGTATGTATGTATATCTATGTATCTATGTATATGTCTATGTATCTATCATCAATCTATTGATCTATCAATCATCTATTTATATATCTATGTATGTATCCATGTATCTCTGTGTATCTATGTATCTATGTATCTATCATCTATGTACTATATACTGGGCTAACCTGAATTGCATAATGAAATCCAATAGAGGTGGAAGTTGGACAAGTAGGTGCTGTGATGATTAGATTATAGAATTAAAGAGGTACAAGCAGATGGGTCAAGAACTAAGTAAGCAAGCAAGTCATTAGTTCAGGCCACACTCAAGGTGAAGGAGTTACCTAAAAGTCTTAATAGTAGAGAGAGAATAACTTGAGAAACCTTTGAGACTCTACATATGCAAACAAAAACAACTACAGGCTTGGGTACTTACTGGGCAACTACTTTGTTCTAGACATTCTTCTAGGTACTTTGGACACATTAATGAGGAAAACTGACAAAGATAAATCTGATCTCATGGTGCTCCCTGGGGGTATTATTAGGAAGGCACATGAGAACAGGTTATGCTTGAGGAACTATAGTACAGTAGGACAGGACTTGGATACATAGTGGGCATGAACTACAAAGAACCTTCCTCACTAAGTTCTGTATTTTGATTAATAACACAAGCAAAGCGATGTTCTTCAGGTGATATAATATGATGGGATTCAAGATTATCAATAGGACAAGTGTGGGCAGTCACTCCTGTGAGAGATGACGGTGCCCACCTCCTGCTTAATGAATTAAATGTGGAACTGTACAGGTGAATAATATTTAGAAATTGAAAGGAATAGCATACTGGTAGACATTACAATTTGAATGAAACTTAGAAACATTATACTAAGACAAATATGTGAGTCACTAGAGACCCCATTCTGTATGATCCCATTTGTATAAAATGCCCAGAATGGGTGAGTCATCCGTGGAGATGGAAAGTAGATTAATGGTTTCCTACAGTTGGAGAGGATGGGCATGGAGGATGACAGCTAGAAGATACTGGGTTTTCTTTTGAAGCAATGAAAAAAACATGTTCTTAAATTGATAGGCCCGACTGTACAATTCTGTGAATATAATTATAATAATAACAAACTTCATTAAGTTGTACATAGTCAAAAGGTTGCTCATATTGCAGGTGAGCTATGCTTTACCAAAGATGTTTCAGAAACAGTAAACAATCTGGGGATACAGCTCCATTGGTCGAATGCTTGCTTAGTGTGAAAACATCCTGAGTTTGGCTCTCAGCAGTAGCATCTGATTTCAGCACTTAGGTGGTAGAGGCAGGAGGATCAGAAGTTCAAGGCCATCTTCAGTTGCATAGCAGTTTAAGGCCCTGTCACAGTAAAATTGACGATGACATCACCAGCAACAACTACACCAACACCACCTCCAAACCCTCCAAATCACAATATAGAATCTAAAGCAGTTCTGGTGACTCTGAGATCAGTTTTTGAAGATTAACTTATCACTTCTTGCTGCTCATGGTTAGATATTTAAACCTTATCGAATCCTGTCCTAAGTACTATTTTTGTCAATTTCTTTTTCTTCCTATCTTTTCTATTTTTATGGGAATCTCTTTATCAGTTTTTTTTATCATTTATCTTATTTCCATGTCTTTCTCTACTTCAACACATTTGGGGTTCCTGGCTGCTTGTTCTCAGCAACACCCATGTGACTAAGTCAGTGTGGCTATACCTACACCTATAACCCCAGAACTCTGGCGATAGAGAAGGTAGGATCCAGGGCTTACTGGACATAAGCCTAGCTATGTATTCACAGGGAGACCCTATCTCATGGAAACAAGGCAAAGAATGATAGAGGACACCCAACATCTTCCTCTGACCACTGTGAGAATGTGCACACAAGTGTATATACACAAACAAATCCAAATCATTTAGTAATATTGAATTCCTAGCTAAACTATGCCATCCACAGTCCAGAAAATGACACCTCTTGACTACAATTAGCCACCGTCAGATCCTATATCCAACGAGCATCTTTTGTGTTAGGACTTATTAGATAGTACACTGAACAAAGCAAACAAGTTTTCATGTCTTTGCAAAATTTTGCAGCCTAATAGGAAAATGAACAAATATATAAGAGTATAGAACACTCAGCAAGACAAAGGAAGCACACACAAACACACCGAACACAGCCTCCGATGCAAATGACTAAGGTAAAGCCTAAGATTGACTGGGAATGGACAGACATATGTGCAACCAGACCATTCTCAGCAAAGAGGTGAGTTCAGGTGCAGGTCCAGATGTGAGAGAAAGTGTGCGTTGTTCCCCGAAGAAACAGAATGAGGCCGAGCCAGTAAGAACTAAGGGAAGAACAGAGGCCTGGTCAGAGATTGTGAACTGTCTCTCATGAGCCCATGGGTGCTGTCAAAGCATCTGGTCAGGAAAGCATCATGGTGCCATTTTCGTCTCCAGACACTCCAAATCAGCAGGGATTGTCTCCGTCTACTCTGGGCAACTGGAATGGAATCAAGCAGAGATTTTTAAAAATAGATCTCAAAGCTGGACAGTCCAAGGTTGAGGAGCTCCTGTTTGTTGAGGACTGGTTGGCTGTGCCATCTTGTGGTGTGATGGGTAAGAGGTATGCAAGAGGCAAGAGCTTGACTTTAGCTTGAGCAGCATAATTGGTTCATCAGAGTAGAGTCCTACTTGAAGACCTGACCTTAGGTCCCACCTCCTAGTACTAGTGCACTGGGGACTCATTTCAACTTGAGCTTTGGAATGGATAAAAGTAATCGAGTGACAGGTACCTTGCACAACTATCATGACACCCAACTCTGCCTTGAGCTTGTTATGTGCTGTGGTCACCTCATTTCACTCCTCAGGTTCACAAATTTCCATGTGGTAAATGGTGTTAGTAATAACCACCTAAAAGGATTGTTGACAAAACTCACAATGAGACACATACACCAGCTAGCACAGTAGGTAAATGAACATAGGACTAAAAGAACCATTGTGTTGCATGTGTGTATTCACCCTGGGTTTTAGTAGATACAGTTTGACAGATGCTCCCCCAGAGGAGAGTTGCTGGAAACCATGTGAGATTTTCCCTGTGGATTTGTATCTCGGTGGATTCAGGTCTGGGGACTGTGTGCTCATCTCGGGGCTCACAGTGAAGATGGGTCTTTTCAGGGAAACAACCAAATTGGAATGTGGGGTGAAGATGAAGCATTGGGCTATAGTCAGACTCAAAGTGAACAAAGTGAAGACAGAGTTAAGGACAGAAGAGCAGGCTGGCCTCTAGCACACCAGCAGACACAGTCATACTAAGATCTGAACTCAGGTGGCCCTTTTCTTCCATACACTGAGCCCCCCCTCTACCCCCAAGATGAGGTCTCTTCTTTGTGGTTTGGTCTTCCTCATGGGTTCACTTTACTAGGACTTTCTGATGACATACATATTAAAAATGCTAGGAAGAGAGCTGGAGAGATGACTCAGCAGGTAAGAGCACTGGCTGTTCTTCCAGAGGTCCTGGGTTCAATTCCCAGCAACCACCTGGTGCCTTACAACCATCTGTAATGAGATCTGATGCCCTCTTCTAGTGCTCATGAAGACAGCATACTCCTATACATTAAATAAATAAATAAATCTTTAAAAATGCTAAGAGGACATAAAGGTAGGGAGAGAATATGTCGTGAGGGAGAAATCTGGGGGTTGGAGGGAAGAGTTGGAGGAGAAATGAACAACCTATACTACTACATGCACGTGTGAAGTTGTCAAAGGACAAATAAAAATATCCTCAATTTTTGTAAACAACATACTAGCATACTACTGCCAACTTTTAAGATGTTGCTACCAGAAGAAACTTTCTCCGAGAGACAGAATTAGCCTCCAGTTCTGGCCTCTCTCTTACTTACTTGTGTTGGTTGACTCATTTCTTTGAGCCTCAGATCTTTTACTAAGAAAATGGGAATCCTATTACCTGACACACAGGTTTACTGGGAGGACTGCATGAAAGAATTCACTGAAGTTTTTTAGTACAGGGCCTGGTACATTATGCTAGTTATTACTAGCATTGTTAAAAAATTAATACAAGCTACCTCGCCTGCCAATTAGATGTGTGATAGATGGCGCTTGCATTTACTATTATTATTATAAAGGAATGCTGGGGTTTTATTGTAATCACGGAGGCTGATTGGCATGAAGCTACTCTCTGGAGATTTAGGAACGTGTAGCCCAGTTCTAGGAGGCACACCCACTGGATACTTTCCTGGAGGTGGACCAAGGGTAACTAACTGGTTCTTCCTGAATTAGACCCAGGGAGAGCATACTAGTAGAGTGTCCCATCCAGGACAGCATCTTCTGTCTCGTGTTGTCTTAAGCAGACTGCAACTTGTCAGGGTCATGGTTGAAGAGCTTGGGAGTTCTTTCCCCCCAACAGCCTGAAGGATGAAGAAACAGCCAGGGAAGCATTGGGAACTTCAGGGTAGAGGGGGCAGGTGCCTAAGGCAGCTTTGGACTCAGAATGAGGCTGTTTTGAAGTTCCATTGAGACTTCCTGGCTGGGTCTCGGTAACAACCCCTGGAACTTTCTCCAAGGGGCTTACAAGATGCTCCTTGGAGAAGACCTTTCTCCCTGTCTTCAAAGGCTGGCCTTTAGGGGTATCGACA
Organism: Apodemus sylvaticus; assembly: GCF_947179515.1. Lineage (NCBI taxonomy): Eukaryota > Metazoa > Chordata > Mammalia > Rodentia > Muridae > Apodemus > Apodemus sylvaticus. The sequence goes on from NC_067488.1 coordinate 33,110,998, forward strand.
CTTCTGTGCTCTGGGTAAGAGCCAGGAGGTGAGCCCCCCACCCCCCAGAATTTCAGGAATTCAGGTATTTGGAGCCAGGAAACCTACCAACTCTCTGGGTGTTGACATCTGGTTTCTGACCGTGGCCACCAGTACCCCTTCTGTGAGTAGGTCTGAGACCTGACTACTTGGAGAATGTGATGAGAGCTTTTCACATTTTAGACAGAATCTGGGAGTCGGGGCCAAGCTATGCCCCTTATAGCTGTGTACTATGGTCAAGTTACAGCATGGCTCTGAGCCTGGCCATTTTTATCTCCAAAACAACTTCACTTCATGTGAATCCCGATGTACTTGGATGCAGTTCTATCATTTTGACATTTGTTTTTATTCTTCCACTTTCTATCTCTTGCCATCTTTTGAATCATTTGCAAATTTCTTCCCCTCTCCTTCTCCCCCTCCCTCTCTCTCCCCCACCCTTCTCCCTCTCACTCTCCCTCCCCATCCCCCTTTCCCTTCCCTTCCTCCTCCACCCTCCTCCTCTCCCTCTCCCTCTTCAATGCTGGGGCTGGGCCTCAGGGCCTTGTATTCTCACACTGAGCTAACTAGCTCTGCATTCCATTTATTTGTTTGTTTTTTAAATCTTCTGGACTTAATTATGTCACTTAAATTCATATGTTGGAATGTTAAACTCTTGCCTGATATTTGGAGATGACACATTTGAGATGTACTTTGATTTAGGTGAGGTCACGGGTGGGCCCTCATGATGGAAAATGGGCCCTTGAAAGAAAAGGCATGAGGTAGAGAGGGAGGGAGGTGGGGGAAGGTGGGGGAGGTTATCCACTCTGCTTACACACCAAGGGGAAGCCATGTGAAGACAGGGAGAAGGTAGTCACCACAGCACAATATGAAAACCCTTACAAACCCTATTTTCTCCCTCATCGCAGATGTCCATTCTCTAGAACTGTGCAAACTGCTCCTAGTCTGTGGTATTTTTTTTAAGTAGCCTGAGCACACCAAATAATATTTTCTGTTTTCTACCTTTAGTAGTTACTCTAGAATTGAGATATATACACTTAACATCTCAATCTTGACCTAGAATCAACATTAGACTCTTTCCATATATATCTCAAAGGTCTGTCTATCCTTCCCATTTTACATTGTGTGGTCACATATATTTCACGTACAAATTTTGAAAATCTCAGCTACCAAAATTAATCAGCTTTCCTTGTAACCCTTGACCTTTAGAAGTTTAAGAAGAGATAAAAATCATGTAAGGAATTTATCATTTCCCCTGGATGTTTGCAGTACAATTTATTTCTTAGTATTAGCTGTTTTTGATACATCTAGTCAAGAAAATAGTATTTTCACATGAAAGGAATATAAGAAGGGATGTATGCCTTATGACTGCAACTTAGACATAGCTGCATGAAATAAACACAATTTAATTGAATGCACTATTTTCTAAGAACTGTATATTCCTATGAAGATGAAATAGTATAGTTCCATCAGCTCTTCAAGACTGAACCATATTTCTTAGCATATCCCCAAATAAAGTTTGTACATGGGAGAACTCAGCAGCTAGAGTGGAGGCTTCAGGCTTTCGTTAAGTGAAGAATTAACAAAATGGCTTGTGAGAATTTAGGCTGTTGTCCTCTTTAAGTTCTGGAAGAAACATTCTTTATCTATTAACATTCATAAGTAGTCTTTGCTAAGAATCTAGGCTACCTGCTTCCACATCACCCTTAGTAGATGAGGCCAACGGCAAAAAAAAAAAAAAAAAAAAAAAAGACTGTCTTAAGTGGCCGGAGGCCCTTGCAATTGTCATGATGAATGTGAAGACTACAGTTCAAAGGACCAAGGGGCTTCAGACCAAATGACACCATCAGGGGGACAGCTTGGATGGTTCCAACCTCTGGAGGACACATTATGATCTGGGTCCAAGACAGATTTCCATTCCAATTCCTTCTTATCTTACGTGTGGTCTGCCAACACAGTGCTGGACTTCATGCCAAGCTAATCATTGCAGCCTGGAGGCCAGCCATGGGGAAGGAATTCCGGATGGAAACCACTGTTAACACACGACTGCGCCTTGTGCAAGGAACTGTATTTAAGCATCATAAGTTGGCTCTTGACTGTGATGTTGAGACCTGTGGGCCTAATAGTTATACCAAAACCTTCACCAAAATCAGGTGGGCCTAGCTTCTCGGCACACGGGACTTCATGCCTTAAAGGTAATAGCTTAAATATAATGACTTAAAGGTCTAAGTATTTACCACCCCATGAGCTTCTGAACTCTAAGATGAAAAAAGGAACTACCCTACAGCATTGGTAGCTGGCAGTAAATTCACACTAAATCTAGAAGAGGTTCCCTAAGCTATGGGGCCAATGGCTTCTCAGGGTTGTTGGGGAAAACTGGAAAACCTCAGTTATGGAGCTTGTATCAGCCTTCACCTATGGGGTGGACTTGGGCATTCACAGTCTGGGAACAATGGAGCCCCGACCAAGAGAGTGTTGTGGTGTGTCTTCCAAAGTCCAAAACTCCACAAACAAATGGCAAATCAACATTTCACTTCTTCAATATCATGCTTCCATTCAGTCTTCTGAAATAATACTGTGACTTTCCTTTTAACTCCATCTCTTTCAGATATATATATATTTTCCTATACATACCATGCATGCATGCATGCATACATATATACATACATACATATATACATACACACTTTAGAGGTTCTCCCTTTAATTGTGATATTTTCAGGTGAATCACTTTGTATATATAGATGATCACTCTACATTCTGGGAACTATTTTTGGCACCCATTTATATATGACTTGGATTCATATATAAATGGGTGTGTTTGAGGACTTTAAGAAATAGCCCTGGCTTCATTCTCACTGGTAATCTCTCTTTAAGTAAAGATATGTGGACGAAGCTGTTCCCACAGTTTCTGAGTCTACCTTCATCAATGGTGTGGAAGAACTTTTCTTCAAAATTGGCTCATTAATAGAAGAGTAGCTTGACATTTATGGGCCTGCATTCTTCTGTCTCGTGGCTCTGCAGATTCCTTCGTGTGATCAGGATGGCTTCTGGAGCTGCTCTGCAGATGGATTGCCTCTACGCAGCCATAATTACCGGTGGTCTGCCTGCAAATGAGCTTGCCACTGGGGAAAACCCCAGGGGAGGAAGATGGAGTTATAAATAACTTTATGGTTGGTTTCAATAATAGTTTTCTCTAGCCATATAACAAATTACCACACACCAGACAGCTTAAAATAATACACATTATGTTTCTGTTGGTCAGGAGCCTGGGTATGCCTAACCTGCAAAGGGAAACGTAGAAAGTGAATGCTCAGGGCCTTACAAGGCTGCACATGAGGTCTCAACGAGGCTGTGAGATCACCTGAAGCATGAATGGGGAATAGCACGCACAACCAGGGTGTCAGCAGACCCAGTGTTTGGTTGGCTGTTGGCAGAGTGCCATACGTAGGTTTTGAAGGCTGCCTACAGTTATCATATGGCCTCCAGATAAGCTGTTTACCAATGATTTCATCATGGCAAATTATTTCATCAGTGTGAGTATTTTCTCCACTTTCAGACTTCATGTATCCAATTGCACATTCTAAGTGTCATAGGTTCTATATGAACTCAAGGGGCTTGTATGCAGACCTTGGGGTCATGTGAAGGTTTTTTTAAATGTGACCAGGACTATGAGAAGATGAACTGCTTTCCCCTGACCCCACTGTTTACTGGGCGTAGGGGCTTTCAGTGCTTCCCAATGCTGTTCATCTGTAAATATCAGCTAATAACTTGCTTCTTGTCTACATTGCAGCTTCTGGGAAGATTAACTGAGACCACACTTGTGTAGACCATATAAAACTAGGAGGTTATGATATACTAATGAGAGTAAGTTGGTTCCCCAGATGAGGTCTTATAAGTAGTTATTGTCCTTGGCATTGGTTAAGTGTTGGGTTGCATAGATTTCCTGTCTATCTTTCGTCTACACATTTAGATAACAAAGGGCTGTGTTTAATTTTATAGATGTATTTATAGCTTAATCAATTATGGCAATCAAATATATATGTAAAAAGTTTGGCAACTGAACTCTCAAGGGCACTTTTTCCGAATGAATTAAGCATCATAAATACAGATTATATAACTTTTGCATAATCACTTCTACCAAACAGATGAAGGGCTGGACTCAGGCCATGAATTAAGTCAAAACAGAAAACTTCCAGGTCTACAGAATGACTCTGAGACCCCAAGAATGAATTAACCACCTCATTTTTATGAAAGAGGGGAATGAGTTTCAAAGTTCTTGTGTTTTAGATTGAAGACTCTAAAAACCAAAAAGACAAGCCACTTCCAGACTGAGGGTTTCCTTTATTTATTTGTTTACTTATTTACTAATGATTGCGTACATACATGTGGCATGTGTGCAGGCATGCACATGCCATGGTGCACATGTGGAAGTAAGAGGACAATTTGAGGGCCACAGTTCTCTCTTTCAACTAAGCGAATAGTAGGGACAGAATTCAAGCTGTAAGGCTTGGTGATAAGAGTCTTTATCCCCTGAACCATCTTTCTGGATTCTCCCCACACCTTTAGCTTTTTTTTTGAGACCTTTTTGACATAAGTAGGTCTAACTGCTACAAGCCCCTTCACCAGAGTCCCGTTTTCGTGGCCACCTGTACTTGAAGGTTCTGTGAGTGTTGGAAGAATGCTGCCATTTCCTTTCTGACTGACACAGTATTTCACCAGGTGCTTCAAAAACTATTGTGAAGCCAAGTCTCAAGAACTATTCTCAGTTGGGCAGTGGTGGTGTATGCCGTTAATCTCAGCCCTTAGGAGGAAGAGGCAGGTGGATTTCTAAGTTTGAGGCGAGCCTGGTCTACAGAGTGAGTTTCAGGACAGCCAAGGCTATATAGAGAAACCCTGTCTCAAAAAAACAGCAAACAAACAAACAAATAAAAAAAGAGAATTATTCTCAACTAGGCTCCTTCTAGAGGAGGCTGTATATCAAGGCTGGTAAACATAAGCATAAACTTAAGTGTCTGTTTATTTCCCAGGAATCCTGGGCTAAGAGCCATCACTAAATTGGCTTCACCATCAAGTAACAGCAGACCAGATGAATAATGAAGCATCAAGCATGGCTATGGTACTAGCTCAAGAATATTACCAGTGAATGAATGGTCCAGAGGCATCCTACTCTTCACTGTTATCACCAGGAAGGAACAAAAAGAATTAAGCATGTTAAGCATGGAAGCATGGTTTCAGGATATGAATCAAAGACTTCATAACCCTGATTTTGGAGAGATGGCTCAGCGGTTAAGAACACTGACTGCTCTTCCAGAGGTCCTGAGTTCAAATCCCAGCAACCACATGGTGGCTCACGACCATCTGTAATGAGATCTGACACTCTCCTCTGGTGCGTCTGAAGAAAGCTACAGTGTACTTAGATATAATAATAAATAAATAGTTTTTAAAAAATTAAGACTGTTCATAGTGGTGCAAGTCTGTAATCTCAGTACTAAATAGGGAAAGACAGGAAGATGATTGTTATGAGTCTGGGGTCATTCAGATTCAACAGGCTTTTATTTATCTACTGGTACCAGGTTTGCACCTGGGACTCAGGATTCCCAAATGTCAAACACAGCCACCTCAGGAGCTTTTAAAGGCAAAGGGCACAGAGTTACATTCTGTCTAGGTGTAAGCCAAAGGTCATCCATGCAAAGCAAGCTATTGTTTACAGAAGCAGAAATGGCTGTTTTGTTAAATTGTATAAGCCCAGGAGATTACAAAATTAATCAATAGCAGCCCTTGCCATTGGGAAGCCCAGTTTTGCTTTATACTTCTCTTAAGTACAGAAAATTTAAACTTTTAAATATAAAGTGAGCCAGCAACATCATGTTATCCATCACGATCACCTGTTCAAAACCAGCCTAGGCCACACACCGAAACTGTTTTGAAAGAAAAGGTGGGGCTATGCTGAGCATTTCTACCTAATTGCTAGTGAAGTCAGTGCAGGCACAATAACATGACAGAGTGCTTTAAAAATGTTTAAAACTATTAATTATTTTTATTAATTATTTTACACATGACACAGCATGTGAGTGGTGCTCAGAGAAAACTACTTGGAGTCAGTTCTCACCTTCCAAGTCTGCACGGCTTCTAGGGACTGAGCTCAGGTTGCCAAGTTTCTTCAAGCATCTTTCACTGATGAGCTATCTCACCCAGCCCTACAACCTTTTAAAAAATTATGTGTGTTGTGTCTTTGCATGATGGTCTCCCTGTCTTTCCTTCTCCCTCTCCCCTACCCTCCTCTCTCTTCCTCTCCCTCTTTTCCCTCTTTTCAGATAGAAGCCAAATTTGACACTAAGTGGCTTCTTCAGTTACTCTCCACGTTATTTCCCATGACAAGGTCTTTCAGTGAGCCGAGAAGCTTGGCATTTGGCTAGGTTGGCTGGCCAGCAGGTCAAAAGGATTTGCCTATCTCTGCCTCCCAGTGCTGAGGATGGTTCCAAGTGTGTGCCACTGTGTCTGTATCTCCCTCAGTGTTGCAGGGGATCTAGAGCCAGGTCTAGTACTTCATTCACTGAGCCACCTCCCTAGTCCCCGGTGCTTATAATTTTTGAACACAGTTTGCTTTTTGTTATGTTTAATCTTCCCAATTTTATTTTATTCTTATCATAATTATTTTATCATAAGTATTAATTTATTATAATTAATTTAATAGAAGAACATTTATAAGACAATAAAAATAATAAATATAATGATATATAGTATAACATACAATAATGAATAATATACTAAATATATAATAAATACTATAAAATACAAAAGTAAAAATATATGATGTATAGAGACATTCTACATGTATATATACACATTTTATTTGTTTTTTTTTTGTTTTTTTGTTTTTTGTTTTGGTTTTTTTTTGGTTTTTTTTTTTTTTTGGATTTGGTTTTTTTTTTTTTTTTGGATTTTTTTTTTTTTTTCTGAGACAGGGTTTGTCTGTATAGCTCTGGCTATCCTGGAACTCACTCTGTAGACCAGGCTGGCCTTGAACTCAGAAGTCCGCCTGCCTCTGCCCCCCAAGTGCTGGGATTACAGGCGTGCGCCACCACTGCCCGGCCCCATATACACATTTTATATATGTACACATATGTATACATATAATGTATATGTATAATATAAAATATGAACCTAATATAAAATTATGATAAACTTAATACAATAATAAATTATTTTATTATAATTATTTTAATATTATTTCTAATAAGAGAAACTAATTTCCAGTGCTTATTATTTTTGAACACAGTTTACTTTTTATCACATTTAGTCTTTCTAATTGTCTCATGAGATAGGTGTTATTACCTTTCATTTGTAGAAGAAGAAACGAACTCAGATATGGATAACAAATGTCTAAAGTTATTTAACAGTAATTATAGGCCCTGAACAAGTCTTGCACCTTTCCAGTACACTAGCTTCTGCAAATGTCACCTCAGGTACTCATAGCACAGGATCTGACTACAAGCAATAGAAATTGGTGTTGACACATGCAAGCATGTTAATTTTAATTTTGCACCTAATTTTAACTGCACGTGTCATTTAAACATTAATTCTTCTAGTTTATATATAAAGTGAAGGGTTTCTTAATAGCATGTTCATACATATATACCACTAACACATACCTTGTCCTGATTTGTGCCCCTCCCCCATTGCTGAGTCCTTGCATCGTCCCGGGGACTTTACCTGGCTTGAGCAGTAAGGAAATAAAGAAAAGGCAGTCAGACAGGCATGTTTGTCAAAACACAGAAAGTCTTGAGATTGGATGGACTGGGCTCTCTGCTGGAGAAGGCACAGCACTCTGGAAGCTGAGGATTTCTATTGTATATTGTATTTCAATTGAACAGAGAGGTGGGATTATTGCATACCACAGAACAAGGAGATGGAATTATTTCATATGGATAAACAAAGAGACAGGGTTTATAGTATGTATCTGGGTCAGGGATACAGGTGTAACTAACCTAAGTAGGAGAGATCCTGCAGAGGACCAGTTTTTAGGCTATAAATATTTGGGGGGAAGGGTAGAAAGCTATTATGGACATTTTCCATGCACACAATCAACATGTGCACACATGAACTAGAGCAGTGGTTCTCCACCTGTGGGCCGCGAGTCCTTAGGGAGGGTTGAATATCAGATGTCCTACATATCAAATATTTATATTACAATTTGTAACTAGCAAAGCTACATTTATGAATTAACAACAAAATAACATGAAGAATTGTATTAAAGGGTCTCAGGGTGAGAACTGCTGGCCTACAGGAAGGCTTTGCCATCTCTCTGAGCCTCAAGGGCAATGGGCTGTGGGCCGTGGCTTTGGAGTCCTTGACACGTCTGTGTTCATGTCAACAATACACTTGCACAGAATTTCACTCAACTAGAACTTCCTCTGCTCCTCAAACTTGACAACGCCATTTTTCTCTCCTGATGGTTTCCTTTCCCCTAAATAGTCAGCATCTGGTTTTAGACTACATAATCCATTACCTCTTGTTTCCTCCCCTACATTTCTTTTTAGACTGTTTCCTTTCCTCTTCAGTAGTGTCCTGTCTATGTTCATGTCTTGTGCATGTATGTACCTATGTATGTACCTGCCCATGTATGTATGCATGTACACATTTAAATCTTGATGCCATGTCAGAGAAAAAATGTGACATTTGTTTTTCTATGTCTGGATTGATTTGTTTAGTACCGTGAATTGCATCCATTTTCCTGCAGATGTCATAATTTCACTATTGTTCATGGCTGAGTAAGATTCCATTCTGTCTGTCTGTTTCTGTCTCTCTCTCTTTCTCTGTGTCTCTGTGTAGTGACTATTCCTGGTTTTCAACTTGACTATATCTGGAATGAACTACAATCTAGAATTGGAAGGCTCCCCTATGATCCTAATCTGGAGGCTCAGAGATATAAGTTTATGACCTGGATCTTGGCATGGAGATCTTGAAGCATAGTGGTTATGAATTTCAGAAGATTAAGACAAGGAGATCTCCGAGTTCAAGATCATCTGGGATTAAAGGCATGGAGGCACATGCCTTTAACCTGGGCCATACCCTCTGCTGGAGACCCACACGCCTGTAATCTGGGCCACACCCTCTGTTAGAGACCTACAGCCTTTAATCTGGGCTACACCCTCTGCTGGAGATATATAAGGACATTGGAAGAAGGAAGATTTACTCACTCTTCCTTGACTGCTTGCCTCATGGGACTGAGCAACTGTTAGATCCTTGGACTTCCATCCAAGCTGCTGCTGACCATTGTTGGGGAGTTGGACTATAGACTGTAAGTCATCAACAAATTCCCTAACTATATAAAGACTATCCATACATTCTGTGACTCTAGAGAACCCAAACTAATATACTCTGTCTGTCTCTATGTCTCTGTCTGTCTCTCTCTCTCTCCCATACTTGAGATTAGGGTTAATACAAATTGCTATTCTACTACCACACTGCATCCCCAGCCCAATACCACATTGTTTTTTGTATATGCATCTGTTGTTGGACACCTAGATGGGTTATGTATCTTAGCTAACATGCATAGTGCAGTTTTAAAATATATTGGTTCATTGTTTGGGGTCTGTGTGTTTGTGTATGTGTGTGCATACACATACATGTGTGTGTGTGTGTGAATGTGGTTCAAGCATGTCATGCATGTGTATGGAGGTCAGATAACAACTTTTACCTTACTGAGGTTGCTGTGCTGCATACCCTTAACTAGATTGGGAATTTGGGGACAATTGTTTTATGTCTGCTTTCCATCATAGAAGTGCTGTGATTATGGAAGCTCTCTCCACTCTGGCTTTTGAGTTTTGGGGATTGAGCACCAGGTTTGTGCAGCATGTGTTTTTCCTGATGAGCTGTCTCCCAAACTCCAAATATTTCAGTTTTTAGTTCCAAGCTTCTTGTAAAATGAACCAATAAGGTAGTTTTCCTTTAGCTGAGGGTCAAGAAGCCCTGTGAATTCCAGAAACCACAGATAATACTGGCTCCAAAACGTTATGTTTTTACACCATATACACATACACATAGCAACTTATGCCCTGACTAAATACTTGCTATGTATCATGGTCATGCTTTTTGTAATTTGAGGTGTAACAAAGAAATGAGTGTGACTGTCTCTTTACCACTTAGATGATCCATTCTTGCCCCAGACCTTAGTGACTTCCATCTCCTCTCTTTCTCCTTTCTTTTGAATACAGAAATTTCAACTTTTCACCTGAAGGAAGAATTTTAAGATTCCCTTTGGTGCATGTGGACTGCTAGCACTACTCCCCCTGTGTTTGGGGGGCTATTCTTAAGTAAAACAATGGTTACAGAGAAACAAATACTGTGATTTGATAATAATGGTAAGGTCGGATAACAGAGGGTCTCAGAGTTACCAATGGTAGTGTATCTAGTGTGGATACAGTGGACAAAGATTGATTCATATTCTGGGTAAGAGAGTGGGGCAGTGTGAAATGTCATCATGCAAATTTGAACACTCACTGCACACACATAACTGAAAATGTGTGGATTGTTTATTTCTGAAATTTTTTCTGTGATGTTTTCAGAATGTAATATGCTGCTGATACATGAACTGCAAACTGCTGCTAATATAAGAAATAATAGAAAGTGTAAGGGAGCAAGTTTCTGGTGTATTTCATTAGTAGGTTCCTCAGAGTGCTACTACACATTCTGCCAGAACCACATATTAAACAGATGCATGGTAAAATCCACCATTTCCATCTAGAATATAGCCATGTGATGGTGGTCTACCTTACTAATGATGCCAACCAGATCTTCTCCACATAGGAACTGGTTAATAAGAGTCTGGAATTGCTTCTCACACTTGTGTAACTGGAACCTCAGAAAGGAATCAACCCATGGACTTTCTTTAGTTGCCACTTAAGGCACGGGAACTAAATATTCATGATAGCCAAATCTAGCCTGAGCAGAACTCTTTAAACAGAGCTAATGGATTATTGATTTTCTCCAGTCTTGCACTGGGCTGTAAAAGCATCAGTGTTGAAACTCAGGAAAGAGAGAGTTTCTTTGTAGAAAATATAAGAAAAGGGAATTATTCCATATAATATTAGATAATTAACATAAATATAAATAACATAATTCTTACAGTTGGTTATTTATGTCTGTGAGTTCTGCATCCATGTATTAAAGCAACTGTATCTGCAAAGTACTCTAAAATTTTTGCTAGCACTATAGCTGTGCAGCCGTTTTTTGGTCAGCATTCTTTATATTATATCACTTTATAAATATTTATGTGGCATTTACATTGTATTATGTAAGCAATCTAGTTTCAATTTAAAGTATACACAAGGCTATGTACACTACATTGTCTTGTATAATGGAATTGAGACTCCTAATCTATTCATAGGAGTCCGGTAGCCACCTCCCTTGAACAAGGAGTGCTGACTGTATTTTTAGATACTCCAATAAGTCAAAGTGATTTTATTTTTTCCATATCTTCTTCTGCTCTCATCTTTCATCATAGTTAGTTTTTAGATAGAACTGTCATGGTACTAGACAGTAGTTCTCTATATGAGTTTTACTTGAGAAATATCAGTGTAGCTTTAAAAATATAGATGCCAGGATCCATCACAGGGAATCTGCAAGAGTGAGTTTGAGCATATCAGAGTGGTTCTGGGATGTCTTCAGGTTTTAGAAACATACAAATATGAGCACACACCCACTCTCACTGACCCTGTCTAATGGCTGCTTTTAGTAAAATAAAATAATTTAGTCAAATAAATAGAATAGAATTTTCTTCACTTCTTGCTTGGGACTGAAGGCATTTGAAGTCTAGGTCTGTTGCCCCAATGATTTATAGTACTATAGGGAACATTTTATACATTTTCTTCTTTTATATGGGGATTCAGTCCTCATTACAGTCCTCTTGGCCATAACCTAGAGCATGCTGGGAAAACATTCAGGAAACATCCCTTGCCCATTAGTTGGTCAGGGCACTCAGCACCTGTAATGATATCACACATGTTCAGAGGAGGTCTTTTTCCTCCAACGTAATGGATACATCTAGAATTGTGCCTCACAGACCTTGAAAATTCTGAATCCACTTTAGATAACTGAGAGGATTGGCCACCATGCTTACATACTGGAAACAGGTTGAAAATGTTTTTTTTGAAATGTTCCACCATTTTACAACTTTTGACACTGGACATACTTATAGAAACTAGATTTTTCAAATGAGAGAAAATGTAATTTCTGAGTCTGCTGTATTTTGTTTAACTAGATGCCCAATTCCATCCATTTTTTGAAAATAATACATTTTTATTTTTCTTTATGATTTAATAGTTTAATAAAACTCCAGTGTAAATATATGCTACATTTTCTTTTTCCAGTTGCTGGTTAATAAGCATTTATGTTAGTTCCATATCTTGGGTATTTTGGATAGTACCACTGTAAACATGGGTTCACAAACATCTCTGTTGCAACCAATAGTTTAAACATAAAGCAACATACACAATCACATTGATTTAAATCTATTAAAATAGCTTTTAAGTGTATCATTATTCATAATTTATTTTGGCAAGGGGTTTTGTATCATTTATGATGAGTAAAGATCCCCTTCTGTAACACATAGTTGTCTAAATGCCACTGTTGAAGGCACTTGCTCAAACATAGCTGGAATCTGCTACATTTAACTAAGCTTCCCAAAGGTAAGGACATAGCTAGGTCAGCATTCACTGCTTCACAATGAGTGGAAGTCACCGAAATCATTACTGAAAGAAAATGGGATATGGACATTAGGAGTAAGGACATTGCCTGCTAGGTTTGCACTGCTGACCCCAGGAAGTTATATTTCTTGGTACTTCTGCCCAGAAGTTCACTTCCTATCTTGGCATCCAAGTACACGTGCAGAAAATGGTTCAAGAAAAGCACAAGATGTTCACTAACTGTTTAGGTAAATGAAAATGATGTAAACGTGGCACATTAGTACTCAGTTCACTGAATGGAAAGCAGATCACAACAGGAGTCCTCTCTCTCTCTCTCTCTCTCTCTCTCTCTCTCTCTCACACACACACACACACACACACACACACACTTTATATTTCTACCAAAACAACTAAGCATTATTGGTATTAATATACTCCAGCTTGAGGAAGTAACTTTCTTGCTCAAGACATGTTTTATAGTTTCTGCTTTTTACTGAGAGTTTTCCCTTTTGAAAGTATAATGGTGCTTTCTTCTTTTTGAGACATTGTTGCAAAAAGGAGTGAAATAAATAAAATCTATCTTGATTATTGGAACAAATCAATCTCATCCACTTAACCTTCTAAAGGAAACATGGAGTCTCTTTTAGAGATTACTTAGCTGCCCAATGCCACCTTTTATCTGTCAGCACCATTGGATGCCAGGGAAATCATGATCATTGTGGTAGCACTCTGTTTACTTGGGAGAATATAGAATTACCTAGAAGACAAGCCTCTGGGCACACCAGTGAGGAATTTTCTAGACCAAGGCTAGCTTCTGAGGATGAATAAAATCAACATCATCTCTAAATACTTTGCATCGTTCTCCAGATAGGTCAGATTAGACTTGAATAATCCATATTATCATCTCTGGAATAATCCCTGAAGTGCCTAAAAAGTGAACACAATTTGCATGGTAATAAATGGGAACATAAATAAACATTAAAACAAATGAAATAATCTTGATGACAGAAAGTAACAAAACTAGACCAACCTATGAGTCAACTAACCAACTAAGCAACCCAACCTAACCCAATATGGTAATCAGTCAAACATCCCAAACAATTCAACCAATCAACTAACCAACTAACCAACCAATCAACTAACCAACCAACCAACCAACCAACCAACCAACCAATCTGTCAGCTAACTAACCAATCAGCCAGCCAAAGCAGCAGCCAACCAACCAATTAACCAATGCAACCAACTAATCAAATAGTTGATCAATCTTCCGGCAACCAAATAATAGACAAAAAGATGCAGTGAACAGAGTTTGTGTTAAGATGGTTAGTTACTTAGACTCTGACCACATCAATGATCAGTAACCTCATTAAATGAATGTCAAGAGAGCAGATAGTCTAAACAACAACAACAACGACGATGACGACAGCAGCAGCAACAAAACAATAACAAAACTCCCCCAAACTCCAAAAGATTTCAGAATGGATAAAAACATGGGTCCCAGATGTGTGATCTCCAAAGAGTCACATTTAAAACAGGACTGTGGAGTAATTACAACAAAAGAATGAACAGGGAAAAGGAAGTGACCTTGCCACTACCGTGTCAGATGAAGTCAACATAAAAAGCAAAAGAATTTAAGTGACAAAAATTGTAATAAAAATAGCTATAATGTATGAGGAAGATGTAACATTTTAAAATCTGCATACGTTTAACATAGCCTTAAATATATTTGAAGTTAACTTTGACAGAATAGCAATAGAAAGTACTCACATTTTCTACCAGACAGAAATGTTAGCACATGTTTTTGTGAATAACACAGGAAGCAATAATTTCACTATTTTGTGTATAGGGACTATCAAAACAATGTGGTTTCCTTTCTAGTATGGTTGACTGAATTTTGCTTATTTATTGATATTTCAGGAAAGTCTGTAACTGGTAACATCCAAGATCTTCATGCAATTACTTTTGAAAGAATAAATGAATGAATAGAATCAGGGGAACTTTTTTATGGGCTTGCTTTGGTCTTTGTTTTGTCTCCACACTTCTTATGCCAAGGCTCCACTGAAAGGAGCTTGAGAAATACTATCCAGCTGGGAACATTGTATTATGACTCTCTGTGGACTGGCATACACTTTAGATATGTTTTCCATTACTGTGAGAAAGACCTAACCTAGAGGACTTAATCGAGGAAAGGTTTAACTTGGCTCCTGATTTCAGAAAGATTCCAGCCCATCATGGTGGTGGCCATGTACAGCAGAGGCTCTCCCACAGTGGTAGAGCAAGAAACAGGACACACTGGCAGAACCTGGGCCAGGGATACATTTTGAAGGTCTACCAAGGGACATCTGTCTGCCAGCCAGACTCCACATGCCAAAAGCTCCACAGCCTTTAAAGTAACTTCGTAAGCTGGGGAGTAGCCTGCGGTTGACATTTCAGATCCAAACTTTAATAGTACTGTGGACAGGCAGAATATTCTCTTTAAGCCAAACTCCCGGTAATGTAAGCATTCAACCACAGGATGTCATCTCACCAAACCCACCATGCATGAATCAAAATCTCAGCTTAAGATGACTCTCCAAAATGCAGCACTTACTTTCCTCCAAACATCATAAGGACACCATGAAAACAGGCTAAAGTGGAAGACATAATTTTAACCAATGTGGATAAAATACCTTACTAAGCACATATAAAAATCCATGGAAAGGGCTTACACAAATGAGAAGCCCAAATAGTTATACCTGATTAAATTCAGAGCAAATCTGACTTTTTCTGCCATGTTGTAGGAGTCCATAAATATTTCTTGAATAGATGTTAAAAATGAATGATTGACTCCCAGTAGGAGTCAGTAGGAACCTCCTGCTCAACCAAAGGCCAAGCCAGCCTGAAAACCAGGGATGCTGCCCGCACACTTTCTCCTGTTCCTTCCCCTTCCTTCTTCCAACTATATGGAGATGATAGAGGTCCTTAAAGAAGAAATAAATAAATCCCTTAAAGAAACCAATGAAAACACAAACATTGGAGGAAATTAATATATCCCTTGAAGACCACCAAGAAAATATAAACAATTGAAGGAAAATGAATGAAACTGTTTAAGAAAATGCAAGCAGCAAAGAAAACACAAACTGAGTGAACTCTGGAAATGAAAAAAATTAGGAATTCAAACAAACTACAGAGGCAAGCTTCAGAAACAGAATAAAAGAGATGGAAGACAGACTATCAGGCACTGAAGATACAACAGAAGAAGTAGACACCTCAGTCAAAGAAAACTGTCAAATCTAAAGTATTTCTGACACAAAACTTTCAGGAAATATGGGAAACTATAAAAAATTCAAACCTAAGAATATTAGGAATAGAAGGGGAAGATTACCAGCTCAAAGGCCCAGAAAATATTTTCAACAAAATCACAGAAGAAAATTTCCTAACCTAAAGAAGACCATACCCATCAAGATACAGGAAACATATGGAACATGAAATAGATTGGATCAGAAAAGAAAGTTCCCTTACTACATAATAATTAATACTCTAAATACGCAGACAAAGAATATTAAAAGCTACAATGGAAAAAGGTCAAGTAATATATAAAGTTAGACCTGCTAAAATTACACCTGATTTCTCAATGGAGAGTCTAAAAATCCAGAAGGTTCTGCAGATTTGAAGAGATCATAGATGCTAGCCTATATTACTATAACCAGAAAAACTTTCAATCACCATTGATGGAGAAAATAAGATAGTCTGTGATAAAATTAACCACCAATTAAAAATCCACCAGAGTGAAGCTATATTCCAGCAAGTCCTGAAAATTCTAACATAGATAAACTGTAGATACATTAATCAATATGTACCTATAAATTCAGTTTTATAGAAAGGTCTAGAAATGAAAATTCCAACATGATGGGGTTAAATTCACCCATGAATATGTAGGAAATAATAATCTCAAATCAACAAAAACAAAAGAAGGGAAGCATTCATGCACACACACTACCATCACCATCATCACCACCACCAGAAAAAAACAAAACAAAACAAAAATGGACAATCATTGATCAGTGGTATCTCCCAACATCAATGTTCTTAATTTCTCCAATAAAAAAGACTCAAATAGGCTGAAGAGATGGCTCAGCAGTTAAGAGCACTAACTGCTCTTCCAGAGGTCCTGAGTTTAATTCCCAGCAACCACATGGTAGCTCACAACCATCTATAATGGGATCCAATGCCCTATTCTAGTGTGTCTCAAGCAGCTACAGTGTACTCATATACATTAAGTAAATAAATAAATAAATAAATCTTTAAAAAAGATATAGACTAACAGAATGGATGTGAAAATATGATTCATCCTTCTGTTGCATCTAAGAAACATGCCTCAACATTAAGGATAGACATTGTCGCAGTGGAAAGGGTTAGAAAAAGACATTATGCAAATGGACCTAAGAAGAAAATGGTGTAGACATTTAAGTGTCTAACAAAATAGATTTCAAACCAAAAATAATCAGAAGGACACTACATACTCAACAAAATCCACCAAGATGAGTTCAATTTTTTAAATCGATTCTCCAAACACAAGGGCATCCAAGTTTTTTTTTTTTTTTAAAAAAACAGAACAAAAAAAAAAACAAAAAAAAAACTTACATATTGATCTTCATTGTCTGATGCTTGGGAGGTGTCAATATCCCACTTTCAACAATGGATATTTCATCTAGATAAAAACTAAACAGAGAAACCCTAGATCTAACATACTATAAAACAAATGGATCTAACAGACTAACATATTTATACAAGTTCACCGCCCACAAAAGAATATGCCATCTTAGCACTTCATGGAACTTTCTCCAAAACTGACCATATACTTGGACACAAAGCAAGTTTCAACAGAATCACGAAAATTGAAATAACTTCTTGCATCTTATCAAATCACTATGGATTAAAGGCAGATATCAACAACAGAAACAACAGAAAGCCTAAAAACTCATGAAAACTCTCACTAAATGAAAAATGTGTCAAGACAGAAATAAAGAAAATCGTCTTTCTAGAATCCAATGGAAAGGAGTACATAGCATACCCAAACTTATGGGACACAATGAAAGCAGTGATAAGAGCAAAGTTCATAGCACCAGGAACCTAAATAAAAACAATTGAAGAGATCTCATATTAGTAGCTTAACCACACACCCAAAACCTCTAGAAGAAAAAGAAATAATCACACCAAAGAGGAATAAACTGCAGGAAATAATTAAACTGAAGCTGAAAACAATAAAATAGAAACAAAGAGAACAATACAAGGAATCAATGAAAGAAAGAAAAAGTTAGTTCTTTCAGAAAAATCAATATAGACAAGTCCTTATCCAAACTATCTAAAAGACGAAGAGAGGATATTCAGATTATCAAAATTAGAAACTAAAAGGGGAGTATAACAACAGATCAAGGACATCCAGAGAATCATAAGAACACACTTTAAAAACCTCTACTCCACAAAACTGTAAAATCTAAAGGAAATGGGTAATTTTCTTAATAAGTATCACTTACCAAAGTTAAATCAAGACCAGATAGACAATTTAAATAGATCTATAACCAGTAACGAAGTAGAAGCAGTCATTAAAAGTCTCCCAACCAACAAAAGCCCAAGGCCAGATAGTTTTAGTGCAGAATTTTACCACATTTTCAAAGAAGACATAATGCCAGTTCTTCTCAAATTATTCCACAAAATAGAAGCAAGGAACATTGGCCAATTCATTTTATGAGGCTAGAGTTACCCTGATCCCCAAACCACATAAAGACTCAACAAAGTAAAAGAATTACAGAATAATTTTCCTTATGGATATAGATGCCAAAATTCCCAATAAAACAAACTGAATCCAAAGAACACATCAAAACGTCACCCACCATGATCAAGTAGGTTTCATCCTGGAGATGTTGGGGATAATTCAATATTTGAAAACTGGTAAATGTAATTCCCGATATAAACAAACTGAAAAAAAAAAACCCACAGAATCATCTCATTAGATGCAGAAAAGGCCATTGACATGATAGAAAAAATTCTTTTATAATAAAATTCCCAGAGAGACTAAGTATACAAAGGACAGACCTAAACATAATAAAAGCAAATTATAGCAAACCTATTGCCAACATAGAAATTAATGGAGAGAAACTTAAAACAATTCCTTTCTTGCCCCTTGACCATAGCCACTTGTGTCAGGCAGGAGTTCTAGCCCTGGGGTCATTAGAGCAGGAGAGCTGGCCCTGACCCTCACTAGCTACAGCACTCAGGAGAGTGGGCCCTTGGCTCTGATTGGAGGGGGTTGGGGGTAGGAGGTGGTGTGGGACTGTGGGGGCTGGGATAGGGGTAGTTGCTGCTTAGGCAGCTCTGAGGTTATGAGAGCTGGAAAGCCGATGGGCAGATTAGCTTAGATATCTCTCAGACCCAGATCCAAGGCTTTGAAGTGGCCTACCCCAATGTGTACGCCATCAAACTGCTGGAGTATGTGAACGGGCTGGTCCTATAGATCTAAGACTACAGGGTCTCCATGAGACATGGACACAACAGGCTATCTGAGAGGAGTCCCATTACTGTCCCACCTAGCAGCAGCCAGAGGCTTCATTCCAGACCAATGAGTCATTGTAATGAACATTTGCAAGCAAAAAATATGGGCCAAAGGGCACTCTGTGGGACATACTGTGACACACTACAGCTTCCACAATAAGATTTCTTTTTCTCTCTTGGTGGAGGGCAGGTACAATGGTCAGATAGATGAGTGGGATTGGTGTGCATGGTGTGAATTTCAAAAAGATCCATTAAAAAGTTTTAAAAAAAAATCATGAAATTTGTAGGCAAATGGATGAAACTGGAAAACAATCATCCTGAGTGAGGTAACCATGACCTAGAAAGACAAATATGGTATGTATTCACTTATAAGTGAATATTATTTGTTATGTATATGTTAACCAAACTATAATTCATAGACCCAGAGAGATTAGATCAAGAGGATGGGTCTAATGGGGGACATATGAATCTCCCTGGGAAAGGGGAAATAGAATAAAGTTTATGGGCAGACAGGGGATGGGGATGGGAACAGGAGGGATCATGTGTGTGGGAGGAGATAGGATGGAAGGAGAGAGTATGGGGAGAGATGCCTGGAACTGGGGAGGCATTTGGTATGAACTGTAGAAATCTGGAACAGTGAAAACTTCCTGAGATCTATGAAGGTGGTCTTAATGAGGATTCTAGTTGTAGGGGATACAATCTCAACTGGACATCTCTTCTAGCCAGACACGGCTTCCAGAGGAGAACTGGGTTGCCCTCAGTGTCCCATGGAAATCATCAAACAGCTTTGGCTGTTACCAAGACAAAGGATTGCTCTCAGCAAAGTGACAGAAAGGCCCTATTGCAGAGGACAACATTCACCCAACCCAATGAACATGATTGAGTTGGTACCTCCCTGGAGTCTTCATTCTATGTTCTAGTCTCTTTGGTGTAGGAAGGTTTGCTGTAGGCTACTGAAAAAGAAATGTGCACACCAGTCCAGCCATAAAACCTTTGATCTACATGGTGTATCCTGCTGCAAAATATACTAGGGTAGTGGTGGCACCAAACTTGTGAGAGTAACCAACCGATGTCTGCTTATGCTTTCGGCTCGTTCAACAGAAAGGAGTCCATACTCAAAAATCTGTTGGGCAACCAAGAACTATTGGTCTGTGCACCGAATAGTGGAGGTCTCTAGTCCCGTCCCCCAGCACCTGATACCCTTGCTGTCGCTGTGGCTCTGAGAAGCTGCATTGGTTTTGCTGGAGCTGTTGGAGGCCTGGCCAGCAAGTGAGGCACAGAGGAGCTTTTGGAGTGAATCCTTTGGGCGTTCACTTCCCAGGAAGTATTACAGCTTTTATACAACAGATGCTCTCAAGAGTGGGTTGGGGTCTAACAGCAGGTGTTCCCTATTGGCTTGGTTTGAGATGTTAGGGAGGCTCATCTACATGTGGAGGGGCTTGGGGGCCTGCTCCTACATGACTGATGGTCACAACTCTCTCTATGGGGAGCTTTGGCTACATGACAGGGCCCCAGTGTCGGGAGCAGGTGGAACTCCTACTGTTGTTCGCTTGGGTCCTGGGGCTTCCAAACCAGCTCAACCTTCCCAGGCTTTCTCTCACGATCCACTGCCCCACAAGAACCAGAGAATAGGGAAAACCAAACATGGCCAGTATAAAAAATATTAATAAAATGATTTCTAATAGTATTCTGTTATATTCATAGATCAGTGCTTTATCAAATCATCATCAGAAAGGCTTCCTCTGGCAGCAGATGGGAACAGATGTATAGACCTACAGCCAGATAGCCCTCAAATCTCTCCCCTTAGGGGGAATCCTGTGGAAGAGGAGATAGAAAGATTGTAAGAGTCAGAGGGGGTGAGGGACCCCAGGAGAACAAGGCCCTCTGAATCAACAAAGGGAAGCACATATGAGCTCACAGAGAATGAAGCAACAACCACAGGGCCTACATGGGTCTGCACCGGGTCTTTTGCATATGTATTATACCTAATAGGTTAGTACTTTCATGGGATTCCTGACTAGAAGAAGCCTGTTCTTTTCTAGTAAGCTACATACAGAAAGGGAATGTATCTAGAGGAGAGGGGAAATAGGGAGGAACTGGGACAGGAAAGTATAATCAGGATATAGTGAATGAAAAAAGGGTCTATTTTCAATAAAAAAAAATGGTTGAAGTAAGCCCCAAATCCTTACCATTTAGGATAAATGCTAGGCATAGATGGTTGCGATAGCCATCCAGGTTAGTACCATGTGGCCTTTGTCAATAATCATTTCAATGGGATCTCAGACTGGCTTTGTCTAAGGAAACTACCTCCTAGGGATGATTTATCTTTCATATATAATTAAACTGTCTGAATCCAATTTGGGACCACATGATAGAGCGTGACTTTTGGATTTGTGAACATGCCACGTAGATCCAAATTTAGCTCCTCTATAATTGCCATCTTGGCCCCAAACTCAGGGTAAAATTTGAGACAATTACTTTAACATTACCTAGAGTTAACAGCTTAAAGTTACATCCCCACTGTGCCCAAGAACACAGAAAATTCAGCTGCTTTGCAGTTTAAAAAGAAACATTTTAGATTTGGTTCTATTAAAATTGTTTTCATTTCATAATTTGAATATATTTCCCACTTTTATTGAAAATAGAATTTTTTTCTCATAAAATATAACCTGGTTACAGTTTCCATTCCCTCTATACCTCCATGTACCTCCTGTCTGGATCCACTCCCTTTCTGTCCCTCATTAGAAAAGAGCAGGCTTCTTAGGAGACCATAATAAAACATAAGAAAATGAACCAAGGACCCAGAAAAATTAGGTACAGAGAAAGGAGGGAACACATGGATCTCTCTGAGAGGAAGATAATAGAATTTTTAAAAATAGATTTAAAACATAAATTTATGGTTGATATTAAACATATGCATTGGTCATTTGGAAAACATATGTTACAAAGTTTATATGGCTCTCCTAATTGTTTTTCATTGAACATTTAAAACAATTGCATTTTTTTTTTAAAAAAACAAAACACAATCAGCTTCTTTCATTACCACTGATCTGATTGTGAGTCACTGTTCATGAGGAGACTGGCTGAAACTTTAATCTCCACTAAGAAAATTGAATTTCACTCCTGGCAACAAATACAGGCAGCTGCTTTTCTAGAAATGATTGGTTTATTTCATTCATCTTCAGTAAAATGTCTGCCAAATACCCAGCTTGGAATGATCATGACGTGTTGGTGTTCATTCAACTAAAACTGGCATTCCATGGAAAACACAGATATTTCAGCTGGCAATTCAAATAATCCCCCAAGCACTTTCCCTAAGAGATTATGAGGACAGTGCCAGATTGTAGAATGCTCTACCTATAGCTCTCATTTTGTTTCACAAAATATAAAAGGCACATATTCAATGACAAAACAAAACAGTTTTCATAACTCCATCAGACATGGTCTGGCTGGGGAGGTAGCTCAGTCCATGAAGTGCTTTTCTGACAGACATGGAAGACCTGTGCTTGCTCTTCAGAACCTATTTAAAAGACGTTAAGTGTGGTGGTACACACTTGTGATCTCAGTGCCAAGGAGTTCAAGCCAACTCTGAGGGTCTGAGCCATGTCTGAAGGTCAGTGGCCACCAGTCTAACCTAGTTATTGAGCTCCAGACCAATGAGAGATCTTTGTCTCAAACAAAGTAGACTAATTTTCTGAGTATGATGTTATCCAAGGTAGTTCTCTGACCTCTACACACACACTAGCATAGACACTTAAAAACAAATAATAAAACACAATATGCTCTACAGTTCAAAGAGCTTTCAACAATATTTTTAAATATTATAGGTGCTTTGCCTCTATTTATATCTATCTCTATATCTATCTATCTATCTATCTATCATCTATCTATCTATGTATCTATCTATGTATCTATCTATGTATCTATGTATCTATGTATCTATCTATCTATCTATCTATCTATCTATCTATCTATCTATCTATCTATCTATCTATTTGAACTACTTGAGTACTTAGTGTTTAAAGAGGCTTGAAGGGTGTGATAGATTCTCTGGAGTTAAAGATAATTGTGAGTTGCCAGGTAAATGCTAGAAAGTGAACCCGGGTCCTCTAGAAAAATAGTCAGTGCTCTTAACCACAGAGCCATCTCTCTAGCCTCACAAGTAGTGTTTAAATGCTCAAAAATTTGTATTTATTATTATTTTCCAATGAAGCATACATTGGTTTTTAAAGAGTTAGGTGTTCCTATTAGATTCCTACTAAGGGTTCAGCAGTTTGACCCGTTGTTAATTTCAAATGTTTGGTATAAATGTGAATGTAGTACAGTGATGAGAATATTGTTGTAGGCACCATGAAGGCCTTGAGGACCTCTAGGGTCATTGGGTCAGATTGCGGAAGCCACCACTCTAGATATATGTGGGCTTTCCCTCCATCCATAAACAATACAGGCACACAAATCAGTGGCCACAGGACAGGAATGGCACTCAATTCTAAGTATTTCCTGAGTACATGTTTCCAGGTACACAGTAAATAAGCCAATTTTAACCTCAGTAAATGTCAGTCACAAGAATGCGAATGGTTTGAAAGCTTAATGACACCCATGGCCTCCTGAATCGAATGAATTTAGTGATTTGGAATTCATTTAAGAATATCTATCAGTGAGCATTCAATAGCCAGGACTCTCAGCTGGACCATCCTGAACTCATTTTATGCAGCATTGAAGCCAGCACCTTAAATACACCATAAAGATTATATTATGGTCTTTATGCATATGGCTGACAATGCATAAACAGGGAAAAGATTAGCATTACAAGCAGATACTTGTCTCCTGTTTCTGAAGTGTTAGATCAAACTACTGTAGTCCTAAATGCCACAAAAAGTGCTGGGAGCCTCCTAGCTTGGAGCAGGTTAAAAGGAGACACAGAATCAGACTCTAGTGTATATTTAAAGATGGATGGTCTCCGGACATTCTGGCTCTCTAACTATACTAAATTCTTGTTGATAGCTTCTAAAAGGTCTTAAAACTTTCTTGCTTGTTCTGAGGGTTTAAAACCAATGGTTTAGGCGATTAACACTTTTAACCTAATGGTGGAGGTGGGGTGGGAGGTTGGGGTAGGGAATAAGTAAAGTAGCCTTTGTTCTATCTCTGCAGGAACTGCTCAGCTTTAACTTCTAGCCTGCTAGTTGAAATTGCAAGAAGAAATAGGGACATGCTGGAAAGTGGCTTTAGCTTTGGTTTCTAATTTGTAAAAATTTTCCTATGAAAGCTCTCTAAACAAAAGGGGATCAGGGCCTAAGAAAAAGAGGGATGAGGGAATCTAAGAAAAGCAGGATAAGGAATGCTCAAAAAAGGGGGGATTAGAAGAATGCTAAGCACAGAAAGGATAAATCTCTCCTCTCTGTCCTCAGCACTTATTCATCTTTCAGAATCCATGATCACATGGTCAAAAGTTCATCACAAGTTTACACATAAATTCAAATCGTAAATTAATATGAAATTTACAACAGCCAATGTTTATATGCATATCCACTAGGAGTAATTATCTGGCTAACCACTGTCCCAAGCTCAACAGGTTCATGGAGAGTTAAAAACAATAACGTTCTGTGACTAAGTATTAATGAAGTTTTGTATAGATAAACCCAGTTAATATTTTATCTTCTGTCCCTGCACCTATAGTAAACCATTAGTCCCCTTTTTATGACCTTTGGTTAATGGTTTTACAACTTCTTGGAATGTTCTCTGAGTAGTAGATGCCTGCTTGCTATCTCAGAAGCCATTAACTCAGGCCACTAAAGACTGGCAGAGTTCTCATTGCAGATTTTATTATCAGAGAGAACCTAATAGCAATCCCACTATAAAAGAGCTTAATAAATACTGATATAACTTTAGGAATTCTTATAGGATCATCATTAAGAATTAAGAAGTCATCTATTTGTCTATATAGTATCACTACAAGCCAGTAATCTTCGTTGTCCTACAGAGATCTGTCCAAAAGGGTGAGTTAATACCCAGTGACTGTTGTATATGTTTAATAATAATAAGGAAAGCATATTAATAGCAGGAATCTTTCCTAAAACAAATTTCTCTTGGGCCTTGCCTATGAGAGTAAATCTGTTGTGGATTATAATCCAAGGCAGACTCATCTCAGGAAGATCACCTGCTAGTATTAGCTTGTTGGCTCCTGACAAACAACCTGTCGACTTGAGTTTATGCTCACATGCTAAATGTGACAGATTTTCTGAAGGGAATGGAACCTTGCATGTCTTTAATTCCAGGGAACCTCTCTATGATTTAGACGGTAACTGTGTGGTAGCCTTGAAACACGTGTTGCTTCCTTGGTCATGTTTCCTACAAGGTATTTATTTTTGAATGCCTATCTAAGTGAGATTACTTTCTTGATTTTTTTGTCTCATTATGTTCCTTATTATTACATAGAAAACTACTGATTATTGTATATTGTTTTAATCCTGCTACTTTGTAGAAAGTATTGATCAGCTTTAAGAGTCTTCTGCTAGATCATATGGGAACTATTAAGTATAGAATCATATTATCAACACAGGGATAATTGAATTTCTCCCATTTATATCTGTACCCCTTTTATTTCTTTTTTTAAATTAAAACTATATTGTAAAGAACTTACAAATAACATATAATTATTTTTAATGATAGGTAAAAACAAACCAGCATAATTGTCTCACATATGTACAGTTTGATGAATAGCATTAATGAGACCATTCATATGCCACAGAGCAGTGTGCTATCTGAAGTCCCTCGGTTGCAAGGGGCAGCTTTCAAACCTAACCAACTGCCAAACATCAGAATTCACAGCACACTTACATACAGAACTCCAAACAGACTTGACCAGAGCAGAAATTCCTCCCATCACATAATAATCAAAACACTAAATACACTAAACAAAGAAAGAATATTAAAAGCAGTAAGAAAAAGATCAAGTAACATATAAAGGCAGACCTATCAGAATTACACCAGACTTCTCACCAGAGATTATGAAAGCCAGAAGATCCTGGGCAGATGTCATACAAACTCTAATAGAACATAAATGTCAGCCCAGACTACTACACCCAGCAAAACTTTCAATCACCATAGATGGAGAAAACAAGACATTCCATGACCAAAAAAAAATTATACAATATCTTACCCCTTTTATTTCTTTCTCTTATCTCATTACTATAGTTAAATATTGGAGCACTATTTTGAGTAAGGGTGGAAAGCATGGGTGTCCTGTCTGATTTCTGATTTTAAAGAAAATGTTTTCAGGTTTCTCGCACTATTAATGTTGGCAATAAGACTGTCATATGTAGGATTTTATTATGGTGAGTTATATACCTCTTGTTACTAGTTTACTCAGGACTTTTAGCATGAAGAGATGTCAAACTTTGCCAAAGGCCTTTCTTGTATCTACTGACATGATCATGTGATTTCTGCTCTTGAGTCTATTTATTTGATATAGTATGTTTTTGATTTGCATATGTTAAACCATCCTTAATACTTTTAAATAAGTCAATGGTATCATGTGGAATCATGGTCCTTTTGATTTACCAATGAATTCAGTTTGCTTATTTTATAAAAAATTTTTGTGTTCTTATCTGGATGACAAGTTATAGTTTTGTTGTTGTGTCTTTATCTGGCCCTAAAACATGAGTTAGGGAGCATTCCTTCCCTTTTTGTTTTATGGAACAGTTTGAGAATACTGGTGTTAGTTATTCTTTGAATGTTCAGTATGAATGCATCTGGGCCTGGACAGATTTTGCCTTTGTAAGGAAGTTTTTTTCTCTTACAGCCATTTCTTTGGTTTATGTTTTTGATATATTGACTACAAAAGATCAAATATTCATCAGCCTATTGGAGGATCCATGTGTTTTTGTGAAGTGTCTTTCAGAGCTTTAGATGTTTCATCTCTACAGTGTGAAAGGTACGTTCACCCACTGAGCACAGGCTCCAGGCTGTCAAATTCCAATGTTATTCTCAGTTGATGAGAGGGAGGGCTACTTTTCTCTGTAGTAGGACTCTCTTCCTAAGCCCAATTTCCTACTGCCTGTACCTTCTCAGCTTGGAGGTGGGGGGAAGGAAGAGGCAAGGTGCCAGAGGTTGCTGGCCATGACTGCTTCCAAGGAGTCTCTCTTAGTGCTATGGCAAGTTAGATTCAGGCTCCCTGAATTATGATTGTTCTGTCCTTAAGTGCTCTGGGTAGGATATTTTTACACAGCAGGGTTCAAGGTTGTACACAGATACCACCCTCTAAGTTGCACGGAGTGACAAAATGCAATTTCTGGGCACTGGTGGCAACCTGTCTGTGGTAGATTCCTGTTTAGTGGAACAGGAATCACTGTCCCACTAAAGCTTGTAAGGAACCTGAAGCTTTTGAGGGTTGTGGGTTTTCCCCCAGGGCAGGACTGCCAGCTTTTTACCATTGGGACCTGGCTGACCTTTACAATGGGGCTTTTGCTTTTCTTCCCAAAGCCAGGAGCTGAGTGGCTGGAGCTCAGTTCAGCCTGGCCCACCTCCTGTTGATTGCGTTGGCTTGTGTCCAGCACTCTGCATCTATTCTAGCACACTCTCTGTGGATTTCTGAAATGTCTCCCATTTCTGTATCTTCCATGGGTCTACTTCCCTTATTCTGAATCTTTACCGCGTGTCACATGGAGGTAATTAGATGTCTACCATCTTACACAGATTGGCATTTTATCAAGATCCCTTGGTGACTGGTATGCACATGTGAGAAAAGTCAGTGCTCCAATTCTCTTAGGGCTGTTGATAAAATTATAAATACTAGGATGATCTTGAGAATTAGCTGTCCAACACCATGTGGATCTGTCCACTCAGGGATGGTATCCCCCAGGGATAACAATGAACTGCTGCATGTGGACAATCACTCAATTCAGGTTAGATTATTTACAGCTGACAAGTGCCCATTCTATATCAGGAAGTTGAACACACACAAAGTAAATAAAATTCAGTCTTTATCCTCTAGAAGTTGACAGGCACAGAAGTCAACAGTGTCAGGATATTATAATAAGCTTGGTGGGTAGCTTGAAGAGGCACTGGCCTTAAAGGCCAGCCCTGGAGTGGTACAGTATTGGGCAAGTCAAAAATTTTGTGCTTGGAAAATGGGATTGTACTGCCTGGTATTCAGTACTGCTTGCAGATGAGTATCCATGTTTCTGGTGATGCAGTCATGGTGTTTGAGAAGGAGATGGAGAACACTATAGTTCTTTCTGATCTGATACACAGACTCAAACATTTCTTTATAATTGCTTTAGGCAGGCAGACAAGGGGAAAGTCGATATGGCCAGAATTAGACAGAAACCTCTTGGCAGCAGTGGGAGCTGAAGTTAAAATTAAATGGAACTATTAAAGAATTTGAACCTAGAGGTCTGGAGAGAGCAGAAGATACAATATCCTTTGTAAACCAACCTCTGCTTTTGGACTTTGTAATAAGAAAGAGATGATCTGTCAGTGTTGATCTGGATCAATGAGGCTCAAATCCCAACTCTCTCTCTCTCTCTCTCTCTCTCTCTCTCTCTCTCTCTCTCTTTCTTTTTTTGTTTCAACTCTTTCTGACTTTGGTTTTGGAGTGGTTGTTCTGTGACCCTGTTGGTAAGGCATCTGCAGAAGATACAATATCTTTTGTAAACCAACCTCTGCTTTTGGACTTTGTAATAAGAAAGAGATGATCTGTCAGTGTTGATCTGGATCAATGAGGCTCGAAGCCCAACTCTCTCTCTCTCTCTCTCTCTCTCTCTCTCTCTCTCTCTCTCTCTCTCTCTCTCTCTCTATCTCTCTTTTTGTTCCAACTCTTTCTGACTTTGGTTTTGGAGTGGTTGTTCTGTGACCCTGTTGGTAAGGCATCTGGAATGTGTGGCGTGGTTCCTTTCAATGATGGGTGCTGGGTGCTAGACCACCCAGGGGCTTCACTGAAAGGCAATCAAGAAGAAATGAGCGGGAGCAAGCAGGGTCGCTTCTGGCAGACCCTGATTCTAGAAGCTTCCTTGGCTTGAAAGGGGTGGGACATGTAGCATGGGGGTATCCAGACACTTCCCTCTGCCTTTTTTTTGGTATTTGTTCTCCCCTGTTTCTCTTTGTTGTACTTAAATTTGTAGGGAAAGCCCTTGGGAAGAACTCCTCACCAGCAAGAACAATCAAGTAACGCCCTATCAGAATGGTCAGCCTCCAAATGGTAAGGCAGTCATTATGTGTTTCTCACTTGGGACCAGCCATCACTGCATTTAATGCTGCCATCTCCACCTTCTGACTTTCTACCTCCCTGTCTCCTGTTTCCTCTTTTGTGCTGTCATTTTTCCTCTTTTTTTTTGCTTGAGGAGTTGTTTTTTTTTCTTCCACTGTTCCTGTTTTTAGGGTAGAAGAGCTTCAAAGAGAGCCAAACTATATATACCTAAAGGGAGAGAAGGAGAGAGAGGGAAGAAGGGATGAAAGGAGGGATAAGGAGGGAAATACACACTTACAGGAGCCCTCTCTCACCTTATTATCTTGAAATATTACTATTCTGAAAAGATGCTCTGGCTCTGTTTCCTACTGAGTTACCTAAGATTCCCCCAGGAAACAAGGAACAGCACATATAATAAATACATCTGCATGGAGCAAAAGGAGCACATGTCCTGCTTCCGGTTATGCTTGTTCATTAGGTGATTGACCAAACTACAATTATATTGTGCTATCATGCAGTTTCTTCTTTAAAGAATGCCATCACACATCACAAACACTTCCCTGTACCATTATTCCATTTTCCCTATGTTTATTGAAGTGCACTTTCTGTCCAGTAAAATGCACACATTTTTAGTTGGCAATTGGTCCCATGTAGTCTCATGTGACCTGTACCCCATAT
Organism: Apodemus sylvaticus; assembly: GCF_947179515.1. Taxonomy (NCBI): domain Eukaryota; kingdom Metazoa; phylum Chordata; class Mammalia; order Rodentia; family Muridae; genus Apodemus; species Apodemus sylvaticus. Next base: position 33,141,097 of record NC_067488.1, read on the forward strand.
GAAGCACTTCTGTTACCCTTGTATATTTTCTGTTTAAGCCACCCCTGTCTTCCTCTCCTTTTTTGGGGGGTGGGTGGTGCTTCTCTCACTAAACATGAATCTTGCATCTTTATGTACTTCATTTAAATGGGTGTGTGCAAGGTACATTCTTATTTGGGGGATTTCTAGTTTTCTTTTGTACTGCTTTAGATAATCATCTTATTGACTTATATAGACTCTACTTTTTAACCCAGAGTTCAGTTTCAGGGTAAGTTCTCCATATATTAAAAATTAATTAATTAATCTTAAGAAAGGGTCTGATGTATCCTAGGCTAGCCTCTAACTCTCTATGTAGACAATGACCTTGAACTTCTGATCCTTCTAACTTCCTCTCTCATCTTCTGGGATTCTAGGTAGGCAACACACTCAGTTTTATTTGGTGCTGAGGATAGAATCCAGAGCACTCTACCCACAGAGCTGTATCTTCAGCCCTCTCACTCTAATTTTGATATATATTAGAGCAAGCTTTATTATGAATTAAAAATAATACAGCATAATGGCATGTTCTTCCATTCCCCCCCTTTTTAATCCTAAACATTATGGTTCATTTCACCTTGTTAAAAAAGTCAGTGAGCTGAATGAATTGTATATATACATATAAATTTAGAAAGTAGAATGACTGGGCAGAACAATTGCTGAGTTAAACTTTATTAGACACTGCCCAACATTACCCCCAAGTGGCTGTCCCAATTTATGGTCTCACATAAATGCAAGCCACATTATCACTGAAAGTTTCATGCCTTTGCCAGCTCACTTACTGGCATTCTCTTTCTCTGACTGTCAAACAAGTTAGAGTTCTGTATATGTACCTTTTGGCCAGTCATATAAATATCTTCATAAAGTGCCTGTTTCTTTTAACAAAATTGCAATTTTTTGTCATTTACTCTCACATCTGGAACAGTTTTTTATTTTCTAGATACATACATGTCTTTTTTGTTTCCAGAACAGTGTATCATAGATATTTTAAAGTAATTTATAGGTTGCCATTTTAGCTTTTTTTGGATAATGTCTTTGAATAAGTGGATTTTAATTTTGATAATCCCATCCACCAAAATTTAACTCAGGATTATGTCACCTTGCAGTCAGCTTTGCCTACCTAAAGTTTAAGAAGGTTTTTTTTCTATATTTCCTTTAAGAAGCTGTCTATCTTAGCTCTCACATGTAGGCCTCTGCCTCATCTTGATTAATATATGCATGAAACTGAGGTCAAAGTCAGGCTTTTGTATGGATATATTCAATTATCCCAGCACCAATTATTATTATTATTATTATTATTATTATTATTGTTTTGTTTTGTTTTGTTTTGTTTTTTGAGACAGGGTTTCTCTGTATAGCCCTGGCTGTCCTGAAATTCACTCTGTAGACCAGGCTGGCCTCAAACTCAGAAATCCACCTGCCTCTGCCTCCCAGAGTGCTGGGATTATAGGCATGCGCTACCACTGCCCAGCTCCCAGCACCAATTATTGAAAAACCTGCCCTTTCTTCTTTGTTCTTATTAATATCTTTGTCTCAAGGCAAGAGGACAGATGCCTACATGATGACTATTCCTAGACAAACAACTTGCATATGATTAACTGTGATCTTGCTATTGGGTAGTCATAGCAAGTCTTGAAGAATAATACTGTGAGCCCTCCTACATTGCTCTTAATAATGATTGTTTTTGATTTGTTCCATTTCTGTACACCTTTCAGAACCAGTTTATTAATGTTTTTCAAAAGTCTTTTGAGATTGATTAGAAATTCACTTATTCTACAGGTCAATTTCGGGAAAATTTACATCTGTAATTTTAGTAATCTTAATGTGTTAACAGGATATATTTGTTTTCTCATTTCAGTAACTGTTTTTAGCAGCCCTTTTTATTTTCAGTGAAGAGATTTTCAAATATTTTACTAACATTCCCTTTTGTATTGTATTAAGCTTTAGAGCGGGTGGGTGGGTCAGTTCTTGTTAGAAATTAGTGAAATGATTTTTTCAGTACTTTCTACATCTTGGAAATAGTTTAGGTGAGTTTTATAATTTACTTCAAGAACCTTTTACTATTGGATTGGAGGTTCAGGGTGTTAATTTATTTTTAATGATTTATTCACTTTTATGAGTCTGACTGTTTTGTCTGCATGTAAGTATACCATGTGTGCCTGGTGTGTGTAGAGGCTAGAAAAGGGTATCAGGTCCCCTTGAGTTGTAATTACAGGTGATTGTGAGCCACTATGTAGATACTGGAAACAGGGCTAGGTCTTCTGCAATTGAAACAACTAAGTCATTTTTCTAGCTCTTGCTTTAGGTCACATAAGGATTCTTACTGTCATATATCTCAGAAGTAAGCCTAGTTGAACATTTAAGCAAAGTACACAGAATATAGAACATGACACTATTCTTGGTACCTGGGACTACTGCTAATCCTCAGAAAAGCCATTTTGTTTAGCTTTGAATCTTTACATAGTATATATTCTCAGACCCAGACTTGCTGGAGAAAACCAAGCATTTGCAATAAGCTGAGGGAAGAGCTGAGGGAACTTCAGGAAGGCCAGCTCAGTGTAGTCAGGCTCATGATGCTGTGCAGGCTGCCCCACAATGTAGAATATGTCTGGTTACCTTTATATTACTCTGATAAGACACCATGACTGAGACAGCTTGTAGAAGAAAGAGATTATGGGGATCATATGGTTCAGATGGTCTGTCTGTGACCATCAGAGTGGGGAATTTGGGAGCAGGTATGCAGGCATGATGCTGAGGCAATAGCTGAGAAATTCCATCTTGATTTACAAGCAGAGGCAGAAAGAACTAACTGGGATTGGTATGAGTTTTTACAGTTTCAAGTTCTTCCACCCCAGTGATGATACACTTTCTCTATCAAGGCCATTCCCCTAATCCTTCCCAAATAGTTCCATCAACTGGAGACCAAGCATCTTAGTATATGAACCTTTGAGTTCTCCCACCTATATTCGCATTCACCAAGTAAAACCACAAACTCAGGAAATGATGGGGATAAGCAGGATCAGAGTAGATAAGGTGTGGTTCTCTCAGCTTTCATGTGAAGAGCTACCTATGGGCCGGAGGAAAAGCAACAGGAGAGTATGACCCTAAGAAAATAGAGTCCTAGGAGGGGTAGATTGTGGGTATTCAGGAGGAAAAGATGCAGAAATGGAAACAAAAGTCATCATTCGGAATTCCCCAGCCAGTGCCCTTGGAGTCATTTTTAGAAATACTTTCCTGTTTATGTCAGTTCTCAGAGAATGCAGCGGGATGAGCCTCCAGCTGGGGAGACAACCTGACTGGGATTTAGGCACAGACAAGTAAGAGTTCAAATCCAGCTTTTAATGATTTCAAGCCCTGCAAGTTTAGACTGAGAGCACATAAAGGGAAAAAACAGTATTTGTTTGCAAAATATCTTTCTAAATAAATAAACTAGTGTCTAGGTAGTGTCTGTTATAATACTGTACTTAAATTACAGGATGCAAAAAAAGGGAGTGGCACATTTTGTTTTCATAGGTGAAGGTGGGAAAGTAGAGGACAGATTGTTTCTAATGTTACTCTAAAAGTCCAAGAAAATGAATTGAGCATTTAAGGGTCTGTGCAGTTGACATTTGCTAGTCTATATATGGTCAAACCCACTGTCATTTTCTGTATATTTATTCCCTTTATCATTTCATGATGAATTTGGTTGGCAAGTAAATTATTTTGACCATGAAGTGAAGGTTCATAGAGTGGCACGTTCTGGGAAAACACTGGGTCCAGTCTTGTTAGATCAAGCCTGGCATCCAGTAGGCAGAGGCCACTTCTCCCACAATCCCCGGGGCCTCTTGGCTGCAGTGGTGCTGATGGAGAAGGCTCCATTTGGCTCTACATTTCAGACAAGCCTAATGAACATCATTAGAGAAATATAAAAGGGGTGATGGATGACTTAAATGAAGTCGCATGAATAGTGCTGCTCCCATTGGCATCTGACTCAGGGCCAAGAGGAAGACTGAAACTCTGGGTGAGGTAATGAAGACACTAAGGGTGCAGCATGCTTGTCATTGTGGCTGAAGTGAAGTAGGCTGGACTTGATAGGAAGAAAAATCATGATCCTGCCTCGAGACTAGGAAATAAATCAAGTTCTGTAAGTATAGCGACAAGGCCCGAGTTCAATGTGAAAAGATTGATTAATTTGGCTCTAATAGGTGATAAAACCCACATGTCAAAAACATGATTAAACTAGATGGAAAGAAAAGGCAAAAACTGATTAGAAAAATGGCAGAGTATGACAGCAAGAGTGGGCAGGTGTATTTAAGAGATCTTTCTAGTTAATAAGGGGAGAAAAAAAGCTTCATTAGAAAACGAAGAATATGTAATAAGGATATATGCTCTACTATGTTCATAGCAGTCCTATTTATAATTGCCAGATGCTGGAAAGAACCCAGGTATCCCTCAACAGAAGAGTGGATGCAAAAAATGTGGTATATCTACACAATGGAGTACTATTCAGCCATTAGAAACAATGAATTCATGAAATTCTTAGGCAAATGGATGGAGCTAGAGAACATCATACTAAGTGAGGTAACCCAGACTCAAAAGGTGAATCATGGTATGCACTCACTAATAAGTGGATATTAACCTAGAAAATTGGAATACCCAAAACATAATCCACACATCAAATGAGGTACAAGAAGAAAGGATGAGTGGCCCCTTGTTCTGGAAAGACTCAGTGAAGCAGTATTTGGCAAAACCAGAACGGGGAAGTGGGAAGGGGTGGGTGGGAGGACAGGGGGAGAGAAGGGGGCTTATGGGACTTTTGGGGAGTGGGGGGGCTAGAAAAGGGGAAATCATTTGAAATGTAAATAAAAAATATATCGAATAAAAAAAAAGAAAATGAAGAATATAATAATCAGGAGAGAAGGAATCAAAAACCACCCAACAGCGTGTACAAAATATTTACTCACAGTATTTAAGAACACGAGGAATGCTTTTATTTTCCCATCAGAATAACATTGAAGTAAAGAAGTAATAATTCAGGTTGGTGGATCTATGGGGGACAGGTAGGCTCAGTCCCCATTGCAGAGTATGCACCATCCCTACCTTAATGATAGACAGTTTAGTCATTGTGTATCAAAGGCCTTTATATCTAAACACATTGACCTAGAATCCCACTTTTCAGAATTTACCCCAAAAAGCCATGGAGAGAAGCATAGATAAAATATACTAAGGAATTCATGCTACCATTCATTGCTTACAACATCAAAATCTATGAACAACCTAGTCCTCAATAGTAGGGGATTCATTATTTATGATCACCAAGGACAGTGGTACACTATGAACCCATTAGAAGGTTCTGGTGTGACAAATGTTCTTATTGTATTTCCAAGGCAGACATGGAGATATGCTCCACAGATCACTCTCTAAGGAAGGAATTGCTACCGTGTATGATATATCCTTTAGGGTCAATACTATGGAAAAATCAAGGCTGTACTTTGAGATTACAAAATGAGTCAAGTTTTGTAAACATCATGACAATTCTGAATCTAATAGGAAAAGATAATGTGAGGGTTCTGCTTTCTAATTTATTCTGTGAGTCTAAGGTAAGAACATATTAGCTCTGTCATTTCTGCCAAGCACAGAGCTCTCTAGAACACTATGTATGCCCTAGAGTATAACTTCCTGTGAAGATGGACTAGATTGTGTTAAATCCCTGGATGAGGACAATCGTCTATGAATATTTTTATGTATGTTGAAGAATTCAAGAATTCTGGGTGGGGGGGGGAACTGGCACAGTTGGTTAAAAGATGAATTATTAACATGATTGGCAAGTTAGACAGAGCATCTTGTGACAAAGAGATTTTACTGATGGATCTTTCTGGAGGCTCATTTATGACCTTTGCACTCTAGGGTAGTAAATCTGAAGATGCCTCTCTGTCCTGCAGAAGCACGCATTTAACATTCCAGACTGAAGATCTCACATCAGAGGATCAGGTGGACAGATGTGGCAGTCACTGTATGTGCTGCCCATCTAATGATGTAGAGCCCATAACCTGTAGTGCAGCCTTGCTGAACGCACAGGGTGACAGGATTTATTGAAGGTGTCTGGTGTAGACAACCAATACTAATATGGTCTGCAATTGATTGCAGGAGTCAGAGAGATGGAGGACACCAGGAAAACAGGCCACTGAATCAACTAGGGAAGGCTCATATGGGCTCACAGAGACTGAAGCAGCATTCATTAGGCCTGCATGGGTCTGTACCAGGTCCTCTGGGTATGTTATGTCCGTTAGCTTAGTGTTTTTGTTGTGCTCTTGGGACTCTTTTCCTCCCACTGAGTTGACTTGTCCAGCTTCAGTATGAAAGCCTTTTCTTTGTCTTAACTGTCTCTTGGTTTGTCCTGTTTGGTTGTTGTCTCTTGGAAACCTGCTCTTTTCTAAAGAGGAAATTGAGCGGGAACAGATGTGGCAGAAAGGGGAGGTGGAAGGAAGCTGGGAAGAGTGGACAGAGATTAGGAAATATTGTGGGTAAGATGAATCTATTTTCAAAAAAAAGAAAGAAAGAAAAGAAAAAGAAAAAGAAAAAAGAAAGAAAAGAAAAAGAAAAAGAAAAAAGAAAGAAAAGAAAAACACTCTGTCCTTTGAATTAGGGATTTCACAATTCCTATTAAGATCAGCTTCCTTTTCTTTTCTCTTCCCCACTCCATTCTCTATATAGTGGATAGATGCATGAAGTAAATGTATATCATATGTATATATGTGTATTATATATGTGTGTATTATACATATGTGTATCATATATGATAACATAAATATTCTATGTATAGTAAAACATTCAAGAATTCTTGGTGGAGAATTTTGGTGCAGTTGGTTTAAAGATTATATATATGTATACATATAATATATATGTACATACAATATATATGTGATATATGTAATACACACACACACACACACACACACACACATATATATATATATATATATATATATATATATATATATATATATATATATATATATATCTTAGTATCTGCATTACAGTTTGACTACTTCCATCATTGATTAGCTCTTTCTCTATCTTTTTTCTCAGGTGTTGTTCTGTAATGCACGTGTCCAAAAATCTTGAAGGTCTAGCTTGTGATGGCTGCTGAGTTTTTAAAAGCAACCTATAGAACTACACATCAACATTTAAAAAATTGTATTTTACAGAGGTGCATCAGAGAGAGAAATGGCAAATGACACAACACTGACGACATTTTTGTTTTGATAGTGTGAATATGCAGAGTTGCTTTTCCTTTGCGCCTTTTCTCTGCTTTCCACATTCCCTGCACTGGGCTTTATTATGTTTAATGACAGGGGCTGCCTAAGTGCTCTTACTATGGCTGTGTTTAGCAGCAAATGAAGGTAGCAATGGGGATGTAATGGGTAATATTTGTAGACTGTTGGCTATGAGGCTGAATTGCTATAGATTTTTTTGTTTATTCAGTTCCATCTTATAGGGGCACATTATCATCCCTTCCTCATACAGAAGGATGCAAAGGGTAAATAATTTGCACAATGAAGGGAAACAAGGGTCTGAACCTTTTTGAACAAGGGTCTGTCCTCAGCATTTGTGCTTCTTATCTTTGCAGCATTCACATCTTGCCTTGTTCCCAGGTGACCTTGCTAGGAGATCTCACACCTCCCCCCCTGACAGTTGACGCTTAGCTCCTCCTTGTCCAGCCCCATGCCCCTTATTTTACTTACAGGGCCTGACTCGGCAGTGCCTCTGCCCACAGGTCCCGCACACTGGCCTTCCCATCTTCTGGCTTCCTCCCACTCGGTCCCCGAGTGCCATGGGGTGTAGGCCTAGGTTGCTCTTTGTCAGCCCAGTGTGTAATTGCCTGCCTCCATTCTACATGTTCAATTTGGCCGCTCTTTTAATGGCTGCCCTTTCTGGTCCCTATCTGAGATTCTCTTCTTCCCTGCTTGCTCCTTGTCATTGTTCCCTGGTTTCTGCCCTTTGTTCAGTTGTGGCTGTTGGCATATGGTTGACTCTTGGGTTAGTTACTTGTCTTGTTGCCGGAACACAATACCTGTCAAAACCAACACTAGGAAGTGGAATTTATTTTGGCTTGTTGTTTGAAAGACTCTCATTGTGGGGAAGTCATGGTAACAGGAGTATGAAGGAGCTGGCCACGCTGCACATACAGGCTGTAAAAAGAGAAAGATGAATGCCCATGCAATATCAATCTCTATCCCGTCCCTCTCTCTTTCTCCTTTATCTCTTTTTCTTCTCTCCATTCTTCCTTCCCTTCCTCCCCCTCCCTCTCATTTTGGCTCTCAGTCCATGGATGGTGACACACCCATACTGAGGCAGAGTCTTTCCATCTTGGTTAAACCTCTGTGGAAATTCTGTCACATGCTTAGATGTTTATTGCCTACATGATTTTAAATTCCACAGAGATGACAATATTAACCATCAAAACTTGTACACTGTTTATTCCTTTAGAAATGTACTGTAGCATATGTGGGCACTGGGACCAGTTATTTCTTTACTAATAGTACACTATTGGGCATCACTTTTCTGTGCCTTAATTTCCATATATATGTGTGTACATATGTATATGTACACATATACACACACATATATATCTGTACATACACATATATATATATATATATGCATGCTTAAATTTAAATGCTACTTGTCACATTATTATATGCCTCAGCACTACCTACTGAGATCCCAGCACAGTATTTGACATATGTTGGGGTTCAATACATTGCTCTTGAATAAAAAAGAGAGAAGTTTGGCTTTCATAGTAGCTTGAGAGAATGTCCAACATAGATACATGTATTTAAATATTTAAAGCTAAGTTGGTGGCACTGTTTGTAAAATATTAAGAGGTATGGCCTTTTTGGAAGAGTTGTGACTGGGGCAAGCTCGGAGGTTTCAAAAGACTTGGGTGGTTTCCAGTACTCGGCCTCTGCCTTATAATTATGGATCACGATGCGAGCTCTCAGGTGCCTATAGAGATAATATCTTGAGTACTGTATAAAAGCATTTATCTGTCAATTAAAAAACCTTTTGCCAATGAGCTGATTAGGCAGGATTAGAAGGTAGGAAATTTGGGAGAGAGAGAGAGAAAGAGATAGAGAGAGATACAGAGACAGAGAGGATTCTGGGAAATTGGTATAGGAGGATTGCCCCAGGAACTCTGGAGAACAGACACATGAAAATTGAGCAAAGGTAACTGCCATGTGGCATACAAATATTAAAATAACGAGGTGATTACTAATGTAATCAAACCATAGAATCAGGCATTCATTCATCCATCCATCCATCCATCCATCCATCCATCCATTCATTCATTCATGTTTTTCTACCAAGGTAGTGAGCTAGTCGGAGAAAGAGCCAAGCTTATGGCCAAGGTGTTTGTGAATTTAAGTCTCAGAGTTGCTATTCCACAAGGAGGAGCATGGGAGGAAAACCACACAACATACAGAAAACACCATACTGTGGCTGTGTCTTCCTTCTACCAGCCTGAACTCTAATCCTCTGAAACCAGAAGCCCAATTAAATGTTTTCTTTTATAAGTTGCCTTGGTCATACATATTATTACAGCAACTGAAAAGTAATTATTTATGTAATTACATATATATGTATATATTTATGTAATTACATATATATTTATATATTTATGTAATTACATATATATATATTTTTTATCTTAAATTTAATGAATTGGGTTTTTTTTTATTCGATATAATTTATTTACATTTCAAATGATTTCCCCTTTTCTAGCCCCCCACTCCCCGAAAGTCCCTTAAGTCCCCTTCTCTTTCCCTGTCCTCCCACCCACCCCTTCCCACTTCCCTGTTCTGGTTTTGCCGAATACTGTTTCACTGAGTCTCTCCAGAACCAGGGGCCAGTCCTCCTTTCTCCTTGTACCTCATTTGATGTGTGGATTATGTTTTGGCTATTCCAGTTTTCTAGGTTAATAACTACTTATTAGTGAGTACATACCATGATTCACCTTTTGAGTCTGGGTTACCTCACTTAGTATGATGTTCTCTAGCTCCATCCATTTGCCTAAGAATTTCATGAATTCATTGTTTCTAATGGCTGAATAGTACTCCATTGTGTAGATATACCACATTTTTTGTATCCACTCTTCTGTTGAGGGATACCTGGGTTCTTTCCAGCATCTGGCAATTATAAATAGGGCTGCTATGAACATAGTAGAACATGTATCCTTATTACATGGTGGGGAATCCTCTGGGTATATGCAGGATCTTCTGGAAGTGAGGTGCCCAGTTTTCGGAGGAACCGCCAGACTGATTTCCAGAGTGGTTGTACCAATTTGCAGCCCCACCAGCAGTGGAGGAGTGTTCCTCTTTCTCCACACCCTCTCCAACACCTGCTGTCTCCTGAATTTTTAATCTTAGCCATTCTGACTGGTGTAAGATGAAATCTTAGGGTTGTTTTGATTTGCATTTCCCTAATGACTAATGAAGTTGAGCATTTTCTAAGATGCTTCTCCGCCATCCGAAGTTCTTCAGGTGTGAATTCTTTGTTTAACTCTGTACCCCATTTTTTAATAGGGTTGTTCGGTTTTCTGGAGTCTAACTTCTTGAGTTCTTTATATATATTGGATATTAGCCCTCTATCTGATGTAGGATTGGTGAAGATCTTTTCCCAATTTGTTGGTTGCCAATTTGTCCTCTTGATGGTGTCCTTTGCCATACAGAAACTTTGTAATTTTATGAGGTCCCATTTGTCAATTCTTGCTCTTAGAGCATACGCTATTGGTGTTCTGTTCAGAAACTTTCTCCCTGTACCGATGTCCTCAAGGGTCTTCCACAGTTTCTTTTCTATTAGCTTCAGAGTGTCTGGCTTTATGTGGAGGTCCTTGATCCATTTGGATTTGAGCTTAGTACAAGGAGACAAGGATGGATCAATTCGCATTCTTCTGCATGCTGCCCTCCAGTTCAACCAGCACCATTTGTTGAAAAGGCTATCTTTTTTCCATTGGATGTTTTCAGCCTCTTTGTCGAGGATCAAGTGGCCATAGGTGTGTGGGTTCATTTCTGGATCTTCAATCCTGTTCCATTGATCCTCCTGCCTGTCACTGTACCAATACCATGCAGTTTTTAACACTATTGCTCTGTAGTATTGCTTGAGGTCAGGGATACTGATTCCCCCAGATTTTCTTTTATTGCTGAGAATAGTTTTAGCTATCCTGGGTTTTTTGTTGTTCCAGATGAATTTGATAATTGCTCTTTCTAACTCTGTGAAGAATTGAGTTGGGATTTTGATGGGTATTGCATTGAATCTGTATATTGCTTTTGGCAAAATGGCCATTTTAACTATATTGATTCTACCGATCCATGAGCATGGGAGGTTTTCCCATTTTTTGAGGTCTTCTTCCATTTCCTTCTTCAGAGTCTTGAAGTTCTTGTCATACAGATCTTTCACATGTTTGGTAAGAGTCACCCCAAGATACTTTATATTGTTTGTGGCTATTGTGAAGGGGGTCATTTCCCTAATTTCTTTCTCAGCCTGCTTATCCTTTGAGTATAGGAAGGCCACTGATTTGCTTGTGTTGATTTTATGACTTGCCACTTGCTGAAGTTGTTTATCAGCTGTAGGAGCTCTCTAGTGGAGTTTTTTGGGTCACTTAGGTAGACTATCATGTCATCTGCAAATAATGAAAGTTTGACTTCTTCCTTTACAATTTGTATCCCTTTGACCTCCTTATGTTGTCGAATTGCCCGAGCTAGTACCTCAAGTACAATATTGAAAAGATAAGGAGAAAGGGGGCAGCCTTGTCTGGTCCCTGATTTCCGTGGGATTGCTTCAAGTTTCTCTCCATTTAGTTTGATGCTGGCTACCGGTTTGCTGTATATTGCTTTTACTATGTTTAGGTATGGGCCTTGAATTCCTGTTCTCTCCAAGACTTTAAGCATGAAAGGATGCTGAATTTTGTCAAATGCTTTTTCAGCATCCAATGAAATGACCATGTGGTTTTGTTCTTTGAGTTTGTTTATGTAGTGGATTGCATTGATGGATTTCCGTATATTGAACCAACCCTGCATTCCCGGAATAAAGCCTACTTGATCATGGTGGATGATCGTTTTGATGTGTTCTTGGATTCGGTTGGCAAGAATTTTATTGAGTATTTTTGCATCGATGTTCATAAGGGAAATTGGTCTGAAGTTCTCTTTCTTTGTTGGATCTTTGTTTGGCTTTGGTATCAGTGTAATTGTGGCTTCGTAGAAGGAATTGGGTAGTGTTCCTTCTGTTTCTATTTTGTGGAACAGTTTGAAGAGTATTGGTGTTAACTCTTCTTTGAAGGTCTGATAGAATTCTGCACTGAAACCATCTGGTCCTGTGCTTTTTTTGGTTGGAAGACTTTCTATGACTCCTTCTATTTCTTTAGACATTATGGGACTGTTTAGATGGTCTAGTTGGTCCTGATTTAATTTTGGTATTTGGTATCTGTCAAGGAAATTGTCCATTTCCTCCAGATTCTCCAGTTGTGTTGAGTACAGGCTCTTGTAGTAGGATCTGATGATTTTTTGGATTTCCTCAGTTTCCGTTGTTATATCTCCCTTTTCATTTCTAAGTTTGTTAATTTGGATACTTTCTCTGTGCCCTTTGGTCAGTCTGGCTAAGGGTTTATCTATCTTGTTGATTTTCTCAAAGTACCAGCTCCTGGTTTTGTTGATTTTTTGTATGGTTCTCTTTGTTTCTACTTGGTTGATTTCGGCCCTGAGTTTGATGATTTCCTGCCTTCTACTCCTCCTGGGTGAAATAGCTTCTTTTTGTTCCAGGGCTTTCAGGTGTGTCATTAAGCTGGTAATGTGTGCTCTCTCCATTTTCTTTTTGGAGGCACTCAGGGCTATGAGTTTTCCTCTTAGCACTGCTTTCATTGTGTCCCATAGATTTGGGTATGTTTTGTTTTCATTTTCATTGTGTTCTAAAAAGTCTTTAATTTCTTTCTTTATTTCTTCCTTGACCAAGGTATCATTGAGTAGAATATTGTTCAGTTTCCACGTGTATGTGGGTTTTCTGTTGTTTTTGTTGCTATTGAAGATCACTTTTACTCCATAGTGATCTGATAGGAGGCATGGGATTAGTTCGATCTTCTTATATTTTTTGAGGTCTGCCTTGTGTCCATTATATGGTCGATTTTGGAGAAGGTACCATGAGGTGCTGAGAAAAAGGTATATTCTTTTGCTTTAGGGTGAAATGTTCTATAAATATCAGTCAAATCCAATTGATCCAAAGCTTCAATTAGTTTTACTGTGTCCCTGTTTAGTTTCTGTTTTCCCGCGGTCCATTGAGGAAAGTGGAGTGTTGAAGTCCCCCACAATTATTGTGTTAGGTGCAATGTGTGCTTTGAGCTTTAGTAAGGTTTCTTTCACGAATGAGGGTGCCCTTGCATTTGGCGCATAGATGTTCAGAATTTGAAGTTCTTCTTGGTGGATTTTTCCTTTGAGTAGCAAGAAATGTCCTTCTGTGTCTCTTTTGATGACTTTAGGTTGAAAGTCAATTTTATCTGATATTAGAATGGCTACTCCTGCTCGTTTCCTGTGACTATTGGCTTGTAAGATTGTCTTCCAGCCTTTTACTCTGAGGTAGTTTTTATCTTTGACACTGAGGTGTGTCTCCTGTATACAGCAAATTGTAGGGTCCTGTTGCCTTATCCAGTCTGTTAGTCTATGCCTTTTTATTGGGGAATTGAGACCATTGATGTTAAGAGATATTAGGGAATATTGATTATTACTTCCTGTCATTTTTGATGTTCTTTTTATATTTGAGTGGTTATCTTCTTTTGGGTTTGATGAAGGAAGGTAACTATCTTGCTTTTTCCAGTGTGTAGTTTCCCTCCTTGTATTGGAGTTTTCTTCCTATTATTCTTTGCAGAGCTGGGTTTGTGGAAAGATATTGTGTGAATTTGGTTTTGTCATGGAATATCTTGGTTTCTCCATCTATGGTGAATGAGAGTTTTGCTGGGTATAGTAGTCTTGGCTGACATTTGTGTTCTCTTAGAGTCTGTATGAGATCTGCCCAGGATCTTCTAGCTTTCATGGTCTCTGGTGAGAAGTCTGGTGTGATTCTGATAGGTCTTCCTTTATATGTTACTTGGCCTTTCTCTCTTACTGCCTTTAATATTCTTTCTTTGTTTAGAGCATTTGGGGTTTTGATTATTATGTGACGGGAGGTATTTCTGCTCAGGTCCAGTCTGTTTGGAGTTCTGTAGGCTTCTTGTATATTCATAGGCATCTCTCTCTTTAAGTTAGGAAAGTTTTCTTCCATAATTTTGTTGAAGATATTTGCTGGCCCTTTCTGTTGTAAATCTTCACTCTCATCTATACCTATAATCCTTAGGTTTGGTCTTCTCATTGTATCCTGGATTTCCTGGATGTTCTGGGATACAAGCTTTTTGCATTTTGCATTTTCTTTGACAGTTGAGTCAATGGTTTCTATAGTATCTTCGGCATCTGAGATTCTTTCTTCCATCTCTTGTATTCTGTTGTTTATATTTGCATCTATGGCCCCTGATTTTTTCTCAAGGTTTTCTATCTCCAAAGTTGTCTCCCTTTGTGATTTCTTAGTTGTTTCTACTTCTGTTTTTAGGTCCAGGCTGGTTTTGCTCATTTCCATCATTTGTTTGTCTGTGTTTTCCTGTAATTCTTTAAGAGATTTTTGTGTTTCCTCTTTCATGACTTCTGCCTGTTGACTCAAGTTCTCCTGCATTTCTTTAAGTTTTTTTTTGCCTTTCTTCTTTATTGGCTTCTATCTCTTGGGCCTTATTCTCCTGCATTTCTTTAAGTGTTTTTTTGTGTTTCCATTAAACGGGTTTCTAGCTTATTCATGTTCCCCTGTATTGCTTTAAGAGATTCATTCATGTCCTTTTTGTGTTCTTCTAGCAGCATCATGAACAGTGATTTTAAATCCAAATCTTGTTTCTCTGGTGTGTTGGCATAACCAGGACTTGCTGATGTTGGAGAGTTTGGTTCAGATGCTGCCATATTGCCTAGATTTCTGTTAGTAGCGTTCCTGCGTTTGCCCTTTGCCATCTTCTTCTCTGGAGCTAATTGGTCTTGTCTCCGGCTGGTGTTACAGCCTCCTGAGAGGCTCTAGGGCTATTTCTGCAACACTGGAGGGCAGGGTTTTCCCTTTTGCAGATTGCTGATGTGCTTTCCTCCTCTTGGGTGCCCTTGCAGCCCTAGTGTTCTTTGCCCCAGATTGTGTCTGTGAGCCAGAAGGTGCCCGTTTGCTCCTTCAGGGAGCGCTGAGGCTGTATGCTGCAGGGACCTTTTCTGTGTGCTGATCTCTCTGCTGGGCAGCAGGACTCCCAACCGGGTTGGTGCATACAAGGCTAGCCTAGCTGCTCAGGCCCTGAGTCTAGGCAAAAGCCTGGCAGGCCAATGTCGGGGCAAAGTTCCCCTCAGCTGTGAGTGTTAATTGGGTCTGTCAGGTGGCTAGGATGGTGGCGTGGGCGCGCTCCCTGAGAGTGCTGGGAGAGTCTGCTGGGCTAACGACCTCCTGGCCGGGTCAGCACACAGATGGCCCACTGAGCAGCCCAGGGCCTGGGGGCAGTCCAGGGCCTGACCGTCTGAGACCCCTGCTATGTCCGCCTCGGGCTATGCCTGTTAGTTGGTTTGGTTTTGCCTGCTAGGTCTCTCTGGCTTCCCGTAGGCAAAATGGAGGTGGTGCACAAACCGGCCCAGATAAACAACCTCCTGGCCGGGTCAGCACACAGATGGCCCACCGAGCAGCCCAGGGCCAGGGGGCAGTCCAGGGCCCGACCGTCTGAGACCCCTGCTATGTCCGCCTCGGGCTATGCCTGTTAGCCGGTTTGGTTTTGCCTGCTAGGTCTCTCTGGCTTCCCTTAGGCAAAATGGCAGTGGTGCGCGCGCTGGCCCGGGGGGAAAAAAACCTCCTGGCCGGGTTTGCACCCCGGTGGCCCCCCCCCCCCCATCAGCCCAGGGCCTCGGTGCAGGCCAGCGCCCGTCGGGCTTAGACCCCTGCAATGTTGGTCTTGGGTTATATTTGCGTACCTCAGTCTGATTTCTCTGGCGACCGAGAACCAATATGGAGGCCTCGTAACTGACTGGCGGGAGGCAGAGTTCTGATGTGGCTTCTGTGTGGTGAAAGGCGCCTTAAATCCTCCGCTGCTCGCAGCCTGGCTGGCCAGTGATGGCCAGTAGTCGTGGGCGCAGGGTCTGCCTGGACCCTGTCCGCTTGGTTCTACTACTGATGGCCCTTCCTCTGGACCAGCCGCTGCTGCTGCTGCTGCTGCTGCTGCCGCCCTACATATATATTTATATATACATATATATATTAAGTATATATTTTAGGCCATTGAATACCAGGTTGCAGAAAGAGTGAATTAAGGATGAATACCATACACACTACCTTGGTAGAAAAATATGAATGAATGAATGAATGAATGAATGAATGAATGCCTGATTCTCTGGTTTGATTACATTAGTTTACAAATTAGCAAATAGGACCCTCAAACCTGAGATCTCCCTGGGGGTCACTGTTGCCTGCTAAGAGAATCTGGAGTCATTTCAAGGAAACACCAAGCTACAGGTAGACGTTTAAAAAGATCTGGGAGGAGGGGTTGGCGTTTGCAGAGTGTGCAAAGTAAAGAATCAAGAAGAATTAAAATTTCTTTACTAAGGAAAAGGGAAAGATATCCAGAATATTGAGAGTAAAAGCCATTGAGGCTGAATCCAAGACAAAGTTTGGCTGCACCAGCAGGTGTTTGTGAACTTGGTTTCCAGCTTTGGCTGTGATCAGTGGTCAGTTCACAGCAAGGTGTCCTTTTAAAGCAACAGTGACTTCATTCTTCTATGTTACAGCCACTCCATTTTACCAGGAGTCCATGATTTAGACCTTCAACAGGAAAGCCCTTGGCTTGGTCCTTGAGTTACATGCATGAAAGCCTGTACACTCATCTTCTAGGCTTACAAACACTCCATTTTTCACACACACGCACACGCACACACACACACATATGAACATATGCATTCAAAGAGGCAGAGTAGTCTTAGTGTAGAAATGAGTCTTTGTGAACCGATTAAGAGCCATTGTGTCCATCAACAACTCTCCTATGATTACCTTCCCTGCCACACAGCAGCTTAGCCTTCTGGACTCTTTTGTTTGGCTGGTGTCCATTTGTTAGTAATTGTTAAACAGCATTGATTTTTTCCTTGTCACCATTGCACCAATTACCTTAGTGATCTGAACCGTGTGTATCTTTGTATCCCTCTCAGTCCTTCCTTTAAACTAAAGTTAGAATAATCATTCCAAGTGTCTATCCTTCTATTCTTTGTTTAAGACAATTTATAGGTCTTGTGGTCTTATAATGACGCACTGTCTTCTTAGTCTATGGTGAAGGCCCTTTATGACCCAGCCCTGTTTTTCTAGACTCACTGAGGCTCTACCAACATCTCCCACTCTGCTCTAGCCACACAGATCTGATCTTCTCTGGTTATTCGGGGGAATTTTGGTCTCTTGGTCTCTTCAGCTTAGTCCTGTCCCTTGCCAGCCCTGTTCCAAGTGAACGCTCTCTTCTCCTTAGTTCTCAACACTGCTGTCTGCTACTTTCTTGATGAATCTCATCTTGCTGGATCCCCTCATCAGATTTTAATAAGAATTAAACTGTTTTATTTTAATACTTGAGCAACATCTGCTGCCTTCAAAAGTGTTCACTCTCTAAGGGGATTCATGTTTGTTGGGCTTACCTTTGTGTTTCCACTATTTTCCACAATGCCAAGAACACAAAGTGAACCACATTCCTCCCAGTAGGATATGAGTTTCTTGAAACCGTTAACCCCTTGTACCAGTGTATGGGGCATAATTTAGTGCTAAGTGAATAATTATTGTACCTGTGAATGGAAATGGAGCTAGATGCATGACAACTGGTCAGCTTCACACTTGTTCCTTACTGATGATGTCTTGAGCAGGTCACTGTCCATTTTATGGTTCAGTTTTCTCACCTGTAAACTAGGCTATGTGGAAGCATTACACCAAAGTGGAAGGCAGAAGTATGCTTCACAGTGACTGATAGGCAGCAATGGAATTGGCCAGAAGAGACAGGAAGAGGATGTAGGGATGGAAAATCCTGGACAAGAATCAGCAGACTTCTGAAAGGTAAGTCTGTAGAAGAAATAAGAACCAGAATTTGTTCCTCATCCACCATGCTCAGTACCTGAGAGCATCTAAGGTGCTGTAGGCATTTTATCTGATAGAAATACTTATGTGAAGTGGGTCTCACTTCCATCTTCTGTAGAGATTTTGAGAAGAGCCACTTGCTCAGGATCACACAAGCACTAAACCAGAATTATAGCTCATCTCATACGAGTCCAGAGTTTATATTCTTTTCCCTGTCCTGTTTGTTTCTTTCTTTCTGTTTGTCTTCCTGCCTATCTAATCTATCTATCTATCTATCTATCTATCTATCTATCTATCTATCTATCTATCATCTATGTGTGTATATGTGTGTATATATGTATATGTGTGTATTATACATGTATGTATGCATGTTTGAATACCAACCCAGAACATGACAGACCTGGCATGCAGTCATTAGTCCCTGGAGATTGTTTTTCATCATACATGTTCTGAACTTGTGATTCTGCTAGCTCCCATCTAGCACTCAAGGTATAACTTCTTTCTCATTTGCATATTTCTATAAGACAAAGTGACCAAATTCAGGTTCTACAACCATACCAATAAGTGTTTGTTATATGACCATCATATTTAATCGTAGTTACTGCTGAATCTTGGTCTCATAGAGTATGAGAGGTATATTCACTTCTCAGTTGACCAACTACTCTTTGGGTACCCAGGATTCATTATCATCCACTGAGAGTCAACTCTGTGTCCACGGCATTGTTAAAGCTATCCTTGCAATGCCTCTGGTCCTGACTGAGAACTAGAAAACAAAGACAGAGAACCTAGGTCATTTATTGTGTGCAGTTGGTCCTGGCCCTGGCTACATCGACATCCCTCATGTGACAGGCTTAGTCACAGCACAGTTCCTTACCCCCCGGGAGAAGCTGGGAATTGAAGATGTTGCAAGATTGTCCTTTTCTTTCAGGCCAGGATACGGTGCTTCTCAAATATGTCAGAGACTGACTTGGCATTTGGTCTGTTTTAAGGCATGAAAGGGAAATATTGACACAAAGCAGATGTTTGTATTAGTGACTCTCCCAAGGTCCCTTGTGGTCCCTGCACGTGATTGTCATTTCCATGTTGAGCAGCGATATGAAGAGGTTTTAGATCTGGAGTCTGAACCTCCATGTTCCATATTTACCCCACTGTTACTGGGCATATGGCTGGGCAGGATACTCACTGCTTTCTTTGAGGTTGGCATCTTCCTTGTCATAAGGTTTAAATGAGATAATGATAGAAAGAGCTTTAGTGCTCTGTGAATATTTATTTATTGGACAAATCAGGTAAGAAAAAGTGTTGGTTCAGGCTTTTGTCACCAGTTGTCACCAGGACAAGGTCGTTTCACGGCCCTTTCCCTGTGTTTGATCTCTTTTCCTTACCTCTTAAACCCACAAGCAAATATGAGGCATGTAGACACAAACTCTCTATAGGAATACTTATGAGGGTTATTAACGCAGCCAATTTCCATTAACACAAACAAATAGTCTAGAAACATCTGGGACACATGTATCAGGAATCTGCTTTGTGCTGGCATTTCACTTTCAAACCCAAAGTCATGCTGAACCCACTTCTACATCCTTGAACAAAGCAGGAGGGTTCCTAAGCCTGCCAGGACTTCCTCTGCCCCATCTCTCATTTTCACTCTTGAAAAGCTCAGAGGCACCAGCAGCCAAGTAACACTTGGGTGGGCGGGTAATGAAAATCCATCCCTGGCTGGGCACAACTCCCTCTTTGCCAGCTCTTAGGCCTGTGCATGAGCCCTGAATCCTCTGGGCAGGGATTTATTCTGGGAGTGGCTGCTGGAACCTTAGTGTGTAGAGGGGAGATATATCCAGGCCACAGTGTACTTCCTGTTCAGAAGAGGTCATGGAAGTGAGGTCTTCTTCCATTAGGGCTTGGCAGAAGTTTCCCCTTGCGCCTCTGCTCCAATGCTCTGAGGGGCCAAAACAGCATCTGTCAGCTGAGATATGACTCAGCTAACAGAGCTGATCTCCTGGGGTTTGATGGGCTCTGGATGATGCAACTATGCCTGATGATTCTGCCCTGTGCTGTGGGAGAGGGAATGGGGGACTGGAAAAGATGCTGTGTGATGAACCGTTGGTCCTCACGAGCCTCATGCCTCAACCCTCAAAGGGGCTGCTTCAAGGATAGCTCTCACAAATGAGGTCATCTCCAAAGAGGTTCTAGTTTATAGACCTGGAGTCTGTGGCACAGCAAGAGGAAGTGATGTGTGCAGAGGGACTTATTTGTTGGAGGTGAAAGTTCATTCATAGTTGTATGGAAGGATAAGGAGGATCCATTTAAGGAATGTGCTGTGTCAGGCTCACTCATTCCTTGTTTCCTACGATCAGATACTGATCAGATCGTAGGTGTCTGATCAGTCCTCGTAAATCAGAGAACCTGCCTGCTTACATGCTTTCTGTATGTGTGTGCCTCCTTGTGAGCATGCGAGTGTGGATTACACAAAGAGAAATGCTCACTATTCCCCTATGAGAAGGACTTTTTTCAGTGGCCTGGGGAGAACTGGAGCAGAGGAAGAGTCTGAGGGAGCCATGCTAGGGGCAGGAACAAAAGTCGCTCACCTAGGGATTCCTTGGACAACAAACTTGGGTTTTGGCTTTTCTGTGAAGTGACTGATTATGCTATTCATTCTGCAAATGTGCTGGGGCTGTCAAATCCATCACTCTGCCTGTATACTGTGAGAGCACCAAACAGCTGCCGAATAAAAGGAACTACCTCTCCCGAAGACATTTTCAGTTGTTAACGGCTTTCTGCCTCTGGCTCTACCATCCTCTAAGTTATCTTCCTGTCTCCCTCTGCCAGTTTCCCATCTGCTTCTAGGTGAGTCTCCAGGGAGTGCATTTCTATCCTGCTGCTGTTGCCCAGTGCTTTTTCATACCTTAGGGAAGCACAGGAAATGGGAGAACACAACCTCCATAACTTTATGGGACCTGGACCTTAGAATCTTGTCTTTAATAGCAGAGTGGAAGACGGTGTAACTGCCAGGACTCTACTGTGGTAGCTAAGTTAGTAGAAGCATGGTGAGGCTATGTGCATAAGCCACCTATCTGTTAACCATTCCTCATGATTCTGGTCTCCATGGCAATGCCCACCTCCATGTAGGGATGGCCTTGTCGGGTGTGAAGTTTGACCAGGCCACCTGCACTGGCCCTTCTACTTTCCAATTCTTTCAGTTCCCTTAAGCCACCCTGAAGAACCAAGTTCCTGCTTCACTGCTGTGGAGCCTACTTTTACCATTTCTTCCTCCTAGCTCTCTACCTACTTGGCTCCCCAAGGTTATGAGATGCTATTTCAGCCATTTGTCCATATCTGAGCCAGCAATAACTGATTTTGCAAACCTGAAGGTTAGCCAAAAACTTTGTTCCAGGTAAAAGGGAAGTTGCCTTGGTCGGAGGGATGAAGGTGGATGGTATACAGGGAGAAGGACTTGCATTGCCTTTCAGATAACAAGTGATGGACCTGTAACCTTCTACTCTTGCATAAGGGAGATGAAGGGTTCCCTGACTATGACCTCGTGTGACTTATTTTTCCTTCTTTCTGACTCATCTTAAAGGAGGGATGGTCAAGATGTCCTCTAGGGTTCTGTTTGGCTGTGACTTCCTGTGACCTCTGGTCAGCTGGGCTCGTGAAATGAATACCATCTGTAAGTTGACCCCCCCCCCCCCAACCAGGGCATGGTGAGTCAGGCCTGATTGTTCTGTGACCCTCTTGAGAGTCTGCCACTGCCTTTGGCTTCTCAGGCAAGAGCTCAGTCTCCACGCCTCTATGCCAACAGCACAATCTGGGATTCATTCTTTTCCAGATGCAAGAGCCAAAAAATAAATTGTGTCCTTTTCATGATCAGCCCGGAGCTCTGGTTTCTCACAAACAAGATCATGTGAACCCTGGGCTGTATGGGCTACTGTGTCCTGACATGAAGGCAGCCGTCCATGCTAGCATATGGCCAGCAGACCAGGGACACTTACTGTTATTTTCAAGACTGAAGTGGAATGTGCTTCAGGCCTGGGCACAATAGGTGGTCTCTATTCCTGCATCATAAATCACTGGGGTAACTGTTTTTCCTAGCCCCTCTTATGACCCAGTATAGTGTTGGGATTGAAAGGGCGATGGAGTGGGGGGGGGGGTTTCCTCTGTTTCTGATCTTCAGGGTCTATAAATCTCTACTTCCAGCCTTTCAGGGGCCATGTGGGATGTAGCAAGGCAAAAAGATGAGACCTTCCATTTCCCTCTGTGTGACCTTGGCCCAACCACCTGCGTTTTCTGAACCATATTTTCTCATCAGTAATGGGAGAGTTTGAGCAGGAGAATTCCATGGCTTCTCAGTCTATGTTTGGGTCCCCAGTGATTTTTATGAGAATTATGAAACCAACTTTGAGGCTCAGGTCTTCTAATAGCATGGGCTCTCCTTGAGGCACCCTGTAACCTGGTCTCCCCTTACCTTTGTACTATCTCTCCCACTGGCTTTTTATCTCCTTGCCTATACTTTTCTCCTCACTGTGGCAATTCCTACAAACTCCGTCTCTCTGATTTCTCTTTCTCTAAATATCTACATTGTAAAAACCTTCCTCTCCCTCAAACCTCATTTGCACTCCACTGTCTCTGTGGAGTCTTTCATCCTCTGGATGTTAATGAGTGTGTCCTCTGTTCCTCCTTGTATCTTGGACTGTGCCTCCATGGCTCAGATGTGCCTCCATGTGTCTATAGCTTATCTTAAACAGGGGTCTTTATCCTGTATACTCTAATCATCCTTCCCATGTTCGTGTTTAAACTCTCTCTTCTGATAGTCCCAAGTGGACTGGATAAAATGGTGGTTTGTATATGCTTGGCACAGGAAGTGCCACTATTGGGAGGTGTGGCCTTGTTGAGGTAGGTATGGCCTTGTTGAAGGAAGTGTGTCACTGTGGGTGTGGGCTTTGATACCCTTTTCCTAGCTGCCTGGAAGCCATTCTTCTATCAACCTTCAGATGAAAATGTTGAACTCTCAGCTCCTCCTGCACATGCCTGCCTGGATGCTGCCATGCTCCTAACTTGATGATAATGAACTGAACCTCTGAACCTGCAAGCCAGCTCCAATGAAATGTTGTCCTTATAAGAGTTGCCTTGGTCATGGTGTCTGTTCACAGCAGTAAAACCCTAACTGAGACAGATGGGGTTCATCTCATCTCACTCTTTTAACTTGAATTGAAAATGGTATGGCCTAGGAATCTGCATTATCTTAAGACAATTCATACGTATATCAAACTTGAAAACAATTTCTTATTCCAAATGCTAGCATAAGGCACACAATTGTCACAAGAACCATGTTTAAATAGAACTGGCATAATTTTCATGCCAATTATTTGTACTTCTGCCCTATTCAGATGTGGAATAGTGTAATAGCAGCACACAACCAACAAAAAAAGACCTGAAATTTAGGAAAGTGGATTGATGGGCCAAGACCACACCCATGGCAAGTGGTTGGGCTATGATATACAGTCAGCTCTCACTTCATACTGCCTGACATTGGCCCTTGGTTCTTCAGAGTCACTTCCTAAATATAGCTATTGATCTGGAAGAGGTCAACTCGTTGTCTAGCTGCTCCCAGTGGACTGGATCTCTTTGCCTGCTTTAGAGGAAATGCATCTTGGTGTGTGATGCTCCAAGTCAAGCCTCAGAGTGGCCTTCAGGATCAAACCCGTTTATTTGTTCAGATTAGACTATGAGAGGCGCTTATGTATCAAAAAAGCCAAAGAGGGACCTGTGGAGATAGCCTAGTCAATAGTGTTCTTACATATAACATTGAGAACTGAATTTGAACTCCAGAACCTAAGGGGAAAAAAAACTAGGTGTGGTGGTTTCCTTGCAATCCCAGCAAGGGAGACTGTAGGCTAGTCACTCTAGAGAAGTTGGTGAGCTCTAGGTTCAGTGAGGGATCCTATTTCAGAAACATAAGGTGGAGAGTGATTAAAAACTCCCAATATCAGTGTTTGGTCTATGCATGTAAGCACACACACACACACACACACACACACACACACACACACACACATATATATATACCTTCCCATACGTATGTAAATGTATACAGACACACACACACACACACACACACACACACACACACACACACACACACATACACACACACACCACCACCACCACCACTACCACCACCACCACCACCACCTACAAAGAACAATATACTAGGTCTTCGTTGATAAACAGTGGTGATCATTACAAAACCAATTCCTTTGTATCCCCTACAATAAACCAGGTAAGAATGGATGGTTTCACACTTAACTTAGAGGTAGGGCATTTAGTTTTATGACTCAAGTGAGGTTACAAACCAGGGAAAGTTCCAGGTCTCACTCACTCTCATATTTGCTCACTAACAATTGTGCTGATAATGTCATCAGACTTGCTAGGGTCAGAGGCTATGTCTTGGAAGCCCTCACAAGATAGGCTCAGCCACATGTTCTCAATAGAAAGACAGGTGACAGTGTAGTAAGGAGAAAGAAGATTTATTTAATTTGGCCACACTGAAAAGAGAAACAAATAAAGAGATCCAAACACATCCTCCCCATAGCCCAAGTCCATCTTAGGGTCTTGACATGAGGCTTAAGTTTAAATGGAGAGAAAGAAGTATGTATGCCTAATCAGTTCTGGTTAAGTGTGTCCCCATTCATCATTGACCCATCATTGTCTGGGCTCCTGTCTGTCCTGCAAGGTAGTCTGATAAATTGTTAGAATCATATAACATCTTTCTGAGAGAAAGGCTGCCCATCTGACTGGCACAGGTTTTTCAGTCTTTTCTTTCTCCCAGCATGAGATTCCTGGGGAATTTCCAGGTACTGGAAGGCCAGGTGTCTGAGTCTTACATAGTCTTACAGTTGGGGGTAGGGAGTGGGGGAGGGCACAAGTACATCTCTTTAAATCATCTTTGCTCCTCCTGGGGCAGTTACAATGAGTCTGCCTTTTGTAGTGCTTTTGATTTCTATGATCCCTGGTTGAGGCCTATGTCCTGCTCATGGCAGGACCACATATGTCTTCTGCACACAGTATTGCCTTCAGTTCCTACATCAAGGGCTCAATGGGCTTGCCTGGGGCCAAAGCTAGGAAGTAGAAGGGATGGAATTTGAACCCAAGACTGGACTCTTACCTCTGTACAGACCTGCTTCCTGGGGCAGAGCTTAGCCAGTCCTCATCCCTGTGCTGAACCAGTGTGCTACAAGGTCGAATGAGGTGGAGGTGTCTGGCAGATGGGCATGGCAACTAACTCCAGGGAGCTGTGAGGGACCCTGGGATCTTTCATGCACGGCCCCCTTTGGCACCAGAGCACCACATTTACCACTGTACATTCCTTTTTTTCACCTTTCTGACCAGAAGAAGAGTTTAAAATTACAGCTTAGGCAAATTTAAAACATTGAATTAGTTGGCTACCACATCCAGATTTTTTCTTTTTCTTTTTCTTTCCAGAATAAGAGGCCAGAAGGAATGATAGATACTTAGCTAAGTCAAATTTCACATTGGTTGTTGAATTTATTGCCCCTCTGTGACGACTGCTACATCACCAAATCACCCTAGTCACCCTAATCACCAAAACCTACCATCATCACCATAATCTCAATCTCTCCACACATTTCAGGATCTCTAGCCATGTATCAGCCAGTGCTGGGACACCTATGTCCGTTTCTACTGGCACAGTTGTCCATTCCATCCCTTCACAACCGCTCAGACTATCCTAGCTACTTCTGCTGTGACCACCATACACTGTCTACAGCATGAGCAGCATCAGCAACATCAGCAGCATCAGCAGCATCAGCAGCATACCGTGGCAACTACCAACATTGCCATCATTCACTTCCACGCCTGTCATATACCTTCCATCACTCTGGAGAAAGCATTTTGAAAACCCCACCGCCTTGTTTATAAATTTATATATGAATTTTAGATGTTCTTTTAGCCACAGCATGGCTTTTGCTGTCTATTTCCCACTCCCTTCTTCATTGTTCGGGTTCCAGAGCTCTGTCTGTGCCTGACTCCACCTCAAGCCAGAGGCCCTCTTCTGCCTTATTTCTAGCTCTGTATACATCCTCAAACATGGATTTTTTTTCTTTTTTCCAGACCTGAATAACCTGGCTATTCCCTGATAGCTAAGGAACTAAGAGTCTCTTGGGCCCCTGAGGAGTGTTGGGCTTTTTACCTGGCAGCAACAACCTCACATGGTGGACTTTATCATTAATGACAGCTTTGAGTATTTCATACTCAAATGCCAGCTCCTTATTCACCTGAGAGGGCAGGCAGGGAACCGGATGACCAAGCATCCTTTCTAGTTCCTATATCATACTTAACATTTGCTGAGGGAGCTGGTATGGGATGACTTTAGCTGATTTACAGAACTATTTTCTGGCAGGAGCTGCTAGCTCATTGCTGAGATGGAGTGAAGATTCAGTGGCAAGGTGCCCTTTCCAACTTGGTACTTCTAGAAGCTGGTTTTACTTGAGTATCAAAGCCTGGTGGCCTCTGGGGGCGGGGCAGACAAAAACTTATATGCTTTTCCAAGCATGAGTCATTGGTCTTCTCTGTGACTGTCCTCTGTTTTAAGAACATGGTAATTACTGAATCTGGGAGCACAGCTGTCCTTGGGGTGTATATCAAACCATCTGGTCCCCAAGATGTTCCCAAGTTACTTTTGTACCCAGTGGGCTTTTGTTTCTGCCTTGTGAATTCACCTGAGCACCCCATCGACTGCCTGCTCAGTGTCCTCTATTGTGTCTGTGACATGTTTCCTCTCAATGTTTGATGGCCTACACAGTCCTGCCTGATGCTGTTGAGGTCATTGCATTAGGCAATATCCCAGGAACAATGATCATAGTGATATTTTTAGAGAAGGCCATGTGAGGCTATGGAAATTGTACGCAGTGTTCAGTATCCATGCCTGTGATTCAGATTTGGGCCCATCCACTCATGAGCTGGGTAAGTGACCTGAGTCTGAAGAGCCTCAATTTCCCATAAGGCTGTTGGACATATCAGCACTACCCAAAGAATTATGGCGATTAAACGAAAGGACAGAGTGTTTGGTTTAGAGCAATTCACAGCACTTACTAGATCCCTCTTGGTTTTTTTTCTTTTTTTAAAAAAGGCCAATTTAGTTCCTACTCCTCTTGAGCTTTTATTATAGCATCTTGATTGGAGAGAATTAAAATGCAGCTGAGATTGCTTTCCTGAGAAACCAAGGGACAATATTTCTCAAGCAATTATTTCTGAAGGAGAGCTAACCTGGGAGAAGGATATTTACATAAGAGGTGACTCAGTCTCTGGGTGATTTATGTCTCCTGCGTACATCATGCTGGGAGGGGGGTTGCAGACACAGTCTCTACCTTCTATGCGGCTCTCTCTGTAGTTGAGTCCACCTGATATCTTGCGCATACCCATCAGTGCTGTCCGAATGAAGGGGCAAGAGTACTAAGCAGCTCCAGCCCATCAGTCATTGTTGGTGAACTAACACTGTCCATGGTATCTCTGAGGTCTAGGTCGAATTCTTTACATATTGACAGGCTTTCCAATATTGACAGGTTCATTATCTCACTAAACCCCAGTTTCTTTGTCTACAAACGGATGTAGCAAATCCTACTTATCTTCAAGATAACTTAAGTGTGAAGGGAGGAAAGATCTGAACCCAAATTGTTTCATAATGATGGGTAAAATTCAGCAGACAATGGAAAAGACCAGAGACAGGACTTAGATATTGCTTTGTGGGTCTATTACTAGAACAATTAGATGTATTTTATGGTATTTGCTGCCTTCCTCATTAGACTGGTTTCTTTCGTATATCACATATATAGGGTTTCTCATGATCAGCCTCTGTCATCTTGGATTAGAACCTTAAGGCTAATATTTCTGCTTCTGGATCAACCCCTACAACCACATGATTTTTCTCCTCACTCTGAAGCTAGGACTACTGTTATTCAAAGCTTCTGCTAGGCTGTGAGTGAGGTAAGTTAGCTGAGATAGTGTTGGGAAGACAAATACCATACTACCCAGAGTGGCATTTTTAAGGATTAAGGAACTGCTGTGATAATACTTCAGCTGGAGGTTTTTAAACATTGACCCAGTCAGGCAGAGATTCAACTTTGCTAGTAGAACTAGCTATCCTTCTTGATACATAGAAAATCTTGTTCCTAATACACTGCTCGGATTTCTCATACTATTATCTACCTCCTTCCTGGCATTATTATTAATTTATATGGTTGGATCAATAATGGTCCCCTTTCCTCACTCATTTTCTAACCACCTGACCCTCAATTGTTACTTGCATGGATGGTAAAAAAGACTTCAAATATTAGCCTAGTGACTTGCAGTTTATGTAGGTGGATTATAGATAATGTAATCACAGAATCCTCATAAAATTGGTATGGAGAAGGTGAAAGATGGTGAAATCATGGTTTGGAAAAACCAAAAATCCAGTTTTATATAATAAAACTTCTGGAGGTATCACCATCCCTCATCTCAAACTGTACTACAGAGCAATGGTGATAAAAAAAACCCTGCAAGGTATTGGCATAAATGCAGATAAGTTAATCAATGGAATAGAACAGAAGACCCAGAAATAAACCCACACACTTATAGACACTTGATTTTTGACAAAGAAACAAAATTATGCAATAAAAAAGAAAGCATCTTCAACAAATGGTGCTGGTCTAACTGGATGTCTGTTTGTAGAAGAATGCAAATAGATCCATATTTATCACCCTGCACAAAACTCAAGTCCAAGTGGACCAAAGACCTCAACATAAAACCAAATACTAATGTATCTAATAGAAGAGAAAGTGATGAACTGCTTTGAGCACACTGGTACAGAAGACAACTTTCTTAACAGAATACCAATGGCTCAGGTTCTAAGATCAACATTTAATAAATGGGACCTCATGAAACCAAAAAGCTTCTGTAAGACAAAGGACACTGTTAATCAGACAAAATGACAGCCTACAGATTGAGAAAAGATCTTCATTAACCCTACATCTGACAGAGAGCTAATATCCAAAATATATAAAGAACTCAAGAAGTTAGACTCCAGCAAAACAAGGAGCCCAGCAACAGGCTCAAAGTGGGATACAGAACAAGGGGAGGTCCCGAGGCCTGACTCTATTACTGAGGTTATGGAGCGCTCACATAAAAGGGACCTAGTGTGATAGCATCCTGGATGACCCAACAAGCAGCTAAAAGATTCAGATGCAGATATTTGCACTCAACCAGTAGACAGAAGCAGCTGACCCCTTCTGTTGAATTAAGGAAGGCTGAATGAAGCTGAAGGCGACCCTGCAGGAGGACCAGCAGTCTCAATTAATCTGGACCCCCAGAATTTCTCAAACATTGGACCACCAAACAGGCAGCATACAGCAGTTGATATGAGGCCCCTAGCACACGTCCACACAACAGAGGACTTTCAGAGATGATACACTTAACCCTGAAGAGACTGGAGGCCCCAGTGAGTTTAGTCAGGTGGGGTTGGGGGAGGGGTGGGGACAGCCACATAGAGACGGGGGAGGGGAAGAGGTATGGAATGTGGAACAGGGTACAGGGGTTGGTGGGTGGGGAATAAAATATGGAGTGTATAAAAATCATTAATAAAAAATGGGGTACAGAGCTAAACAAAGAATTTTCAACTGAAGAATCTCAAATGGCTGAGAAGTACCTAACAAAATGTTCACCATTCTTAGTCCTCAGGGAAATGTTAATCAAAATGACTCTGAGATTTCATCTTACACCCAACAGAAAGGCTTGAGTGATAGCTCTCTCTGGCAAGGATGTGGAGCAAGGGAAACACTCCTCTGTTTCTGCTGGGAGTGAAAATTTGTACAAACACTCTGGAAATAAAATTGGCAGCTTCTCAGAAAATTAGGAGTAGTTGTTTCTCAAGAGCCAGCTCTACCACTCATGGACATATAGTCAAAAGGTGCCCTACCACATCCCAAGGACACTTGCCCACCTATATTTACAGGAGATTTATGAGTAATGTCCAGAAACTGGATTCAGTATCGATGCCTCATAATTGAGGAATGGATAAAGAAGATGTGGTTCATTTACACAACAGAGTACTACTCACCTATTAAAAACAAGGAGGTATTATCAGAACTGAGGTTTCTTCCTCTCAGAAAGGATGATATAAGACTACCTAGCACACAAGAATGACACAGAGCAGGCAACTTGACAGTTATTGGGATCTATATCACTCTGGGAAGTGGCCATCTTTTAGATGGGAAAATATAGACCAAGTGAATCCTGGAGCATTATTCAGTTAAGCAGTAATGTGGCAGGGGTGGTGGTGATAGAGGTTGGATCTAAATCTGAACGATCAAGTCTAAATATGTGTGATCTTACATCACTATGCTTTGGTGAATTGTTCTGAAGGCAGAGTAAAATCCGTGCATTCCCAAAGAGCACAGAGGAGGTCCTTTGAGCATGAGCTATGCCTGAGAAGTGGGAAATCTATAGCCAGGAGGCTGGTAGGTAGAACAAACTGAAAGCAAGCAAGCAGTATGTCCTCCCTGGTTAGATGCTGCTATCACTGATGTGCCACGTCACCTGCCATCTGAGAAGTGCTTCCTTTTGCAAATATGACCAGCAAGAGTTGTATATAAAACTGCTGTATGAGTTTGGATTTTAAGTTTCATCCTAGGCTCTGACACTGTACCACCCAAAGCTGAGAGCGTTTTGAATTCATTATGTCTTGGTTTAATGCCAATATTTTCTCTACTAGAGACACCTATAAATATTTTCACACAGTGAACTGTTTCAAAATATCACCCAATACCATGAAATTATTAAGTTACAGTTTTTTAACTTTAGTATATGAAATAATTAACTTGCTAGGTAGAGCTGATATGCTTTCTGGCCAACGTAAAATAGCCAGTTTTGGTAAAAAAAAAAGTAGGATATACTTGCTAATCTTTCTGAACTATTACACATAGTTGAAGTGACTTATTACTTCCATCGTGGCCCTCTGTTTAGGAAGCATTATTAGATCAAAGAGAGAAAAGAAGACAGGCTTAAATAATCTTTGTGTTTTTATCTTTTGAGTAGGTAGAAATATACATTATATATTGAAGATCCATAGTGCCTGAAGTAATAGAGTGAAATATCTGTGATGGTGAGTTTTGTGTGCCCAATTAGATTGGCTACACTACCTAGCTACTAAATCAAACACCTGTCTAGGTTAACATCTATAATCTATTGCCTTCCTGTAAAGCTCATTTCTTCTGACCACATGTAATGATTCCATTAAATTTCTTGAAAACAACTTCACAGCAAAAACAAAGTTTTTAGAGAAGAAGAAATATTGTCTGTAATTGTAGCTCCAGTTCTGCCTCGGTTCCCAGATGGGAAGTCTGTCCTTCAATCCTTGGACTTGCCAGTTCTCAAATTATGCTATAATATTAAGATCAATCAATCAATCAATCAATCAACCATTAACTCGGTTCTCCCCCCATGTACATGCATACACACACATACATACTTCCATACACACACACACACACACACACACACACACACACACACACACACAAGTATGTTGTATCATATGGTTTCTATGTCTTCT
Source organism: Apodemus sylvaticus (assembly GCF_947179515.1). Taxonomy (NCBI): domain Eukaryota; kingdom Metazoa; phylum Chordata; class Mammalia; order Rodentia; family Muridae; genus Apodemus; species Apodemus sylvaticus. The sequence goes on from NC_067488.1 coordinate 33,172,874, forward strand.
GAGAACTCTGATTACTTTGACAGTGTTACTGTTACTCTGACAGTGAACAAAGTTTATTGATAAACACAGAACAGTTACCTGCTTACCTATATGTAAACTCACTGCATATAAGATACTTTATATATTATTCACTACTCGTACGTTTGTGGCAAGGACTAGAAAAACATGAACTGTTGTGCTCTTGCAAGGTGGCTGCAGATCTGTGTGTACAACAAGCTTTCTCCTCAGACCTATGAATTAAAGCCAACATGTTATATCCATTTATTGTTAGATAACCATTATTTTATGTTTATAGATATATCTTTCGGGTAAACTTAAATACAACTGTGTATAATCAGGTATAAAAGCATAAGATGTTTCCGAATTTATAGCCTTTATCTGCTCGAATAACCAATAGGTCCAAAAGTACAACTTTCATGTGTTCGTGGTGATTTTTAAAGGTTCACTTTGTTAATGTGTGTCTGTGTAAGTGAATGCCTCATGTGTTTGGATGACATTGGAGGCCAGAAGAAGGGATTGGATTCCCTGCATCTAGTTACAGGTGGTTGGTTGTGAGCTGTTCCATGTGGGTTCTGGGAACCAAACTTTGGTCCAAAGGAACAGTGTCAAGGGCTCTTAACTGCCCTTAGAGCCATCTCTCTACCTACCTTCTTTTAAAAAGTATCACCAAGGCTTCTTTGTATTAGGAAAGGTTGAGGATCAATGCTAGATGACAGCTGACCTATAAGCACATGATCTCTGGGCTTAGATATGAAATGTATTCCATTGGGATGGAATCAGAGGTTGACAACTACACTCAGGGAGCATTAGATTTACACGGAGATCTAAGAGCTTTAACACCAGTAACACTAGGGAAAGCAGCTTGTACATGGTGTTCAAATGGCCTATACTGGCTCAGCCCAAGTCAGTGCAGGACTGTTCCCTTTTCAGCTTTAGGTAGAGAATGCCATTGGAGGAGGGGGGAGAGAATAAGACTGTGCTAGTTCTGGATTAGCCTGCTCTATACTTCTTGCTTTAAATTTGCCAATTAGGTTCCTAAATTCACCTCTCAGGAAAGGAGAAAAGGACCAAAAGGAATATCCCATTGTACAAGATGAGGCACATAGTAATGTGTCCATGAAAGTATGGTGAGCTTTCTGTGTTAGATGTAAAGAATAACCTGGTCAATCAACTTACTAACTTTTTGATTAAAAGGGACTTTAGGGGAAAAGCTTCCAAATAAGTCCCAGAACTTTGTGCAAAGCAGCTTTTTTAAGGCAGAACTCAAATACTTACTTGGTGAGTCACAGCGGGCAGTTCACTTAAGCTCTCTATGCCTTGGTTCTTTTAATTGTAATTTCAAGGCAGTAGCAATCCACATACCAAAAATCACTTATCAAGTAAATGAGTTAATAGACAAAATCATTTATTAAAGTGTCTGGAAGACAGCAATCAATTTCATTATTTTGAAAGCATTATATTAGTAGAATAAAATGATGCATAGGTATTTAAAAATGACTGAACTAAACAAGGCTATTCAAAATGTTTCATGTTCCCATAAATCAAGCAGTAGTCAAAGAATACAGTGATGTGAATGGAAATATTCCCTCTGCTTAAGATCTTCAGATTCTGGTAAAAGAAACATTCTAGGAATCAATCAATAATGATAAAAATAGTAAAGGAGATGATTTCAAGAGACAACACCATGATCATTAAGTTTTTTTTTCAGTTGTAATAATTTATTATAACAATAGGAAATTAATATAAGCTTATTCTAATTAAACAGGCAGTTGCTATCTTTTTTCTTTGCTATAGAAAAGTATTTATATTTAGTATAATACATTATGACATCACCCTACTAAAGTCCACAAACTCATTTATTATGGTGGAAAAAAATTAAGATGGTAACATTACTTAACTATAATTTATGAAGGGAAAATAATCATATATTTTAGACTTGGATTGACAGAACACAGAAGAGGGTGGGGTAGAGGTCCAAGTGAGTAATTTATCTAGAGACAGCAGGACTGAAGAACTTATGATCTCATAGAGACTGTGGCTGTCTTCATAACGCCAGCACAGGTTAAGCCGGACGTGGTCTTACCACTGAAAGATAGTAGACCAGAGTTCCTACTCCTAAGCAAGAAACTAGCACCAATTGATATCCCCTTGCAAAGAAAAAATTAGTTTCTTCTAACAGAGCCTCACTGAGTATATTAATCACACTTAAGAGTAGACCTCATTCTTAGCAGCAGATGGTCAACCCAAAACAAAGTAAATGGCATTTTTGTACAATTTTTGTCTCATGTTGCTTTGTTTGGGTATTATTTTTTGTCTGACTGGTCTTTGCTTGTATATTATGGTTTATAATTTTGTGTTTTTTATTTTAATTGTTTTTTAAATGTATCTTAGGGTTTTAAATTGCTGTGAAGAGACATCATAATCATGGTAACTTTTTATTTTTTATTTTTATTAAACTAATGAAATTTATTTTAAGATATATAACTCAGCATTCAAGTTTTAAGTCATGGAAATGATTTATGATAGTTAAATGCCTCTTAAAAATACATGCTATCTTCTGAAGCTAAAAGTAATATGTACTCACCCAGTTTTTAAAATCTCTTTGGAGCATAAAACATGATAGAAGTAGAAAAAAAATCTCTTATGAAGTTCTCTATGAAAGGAAATTGTGTCACGTTCCTAGTTAGACAGAAAGTGTTACATCTCCAAGGGAGAATACTTAGTGTAACTGTGGCTTCATAGAATAAATTGGGTAGAGTACCTTCTGTTTCTATTTTGTGGAATAGTTTGAAGAGTATTGGTATTAGATCTTCTTTGAAGGTTTGATAGAATTCTGCACTAAGCCCATCTGGTCTTGGGCTTTTTTTGGTTGGGAGACTTGTAATGACTGCTTCTATTTCATTAGGGGTTATGGGACTGCTTAGATTGCTTATCTGATCCTGATTTAACTTTGGTATTTGGTATCTGCCTGGAAGATTGTTCATTTCATCCAGAATTTCCAGTTTTGTTGAATATAGGCTTTTGTAGTAGGATCTGATGATTTTTTTGAATTTCCTTAGTTTCTGTTGTTATAGCTCCCCTTTCATTTCTGATTTTGTTAATTTGACTCTGTCTCTGTGTCCTGTGGTTAGTCTGGCTAAGGGTTTATCTATCTTGTTGATTTTCTCATTAAGTTTATATGTCTGTTTGACTGGGTCAGACAGTACCCAGATATTTGGCAACTTTACAGTTACCAACTTCTCCCTGAGAGTGTCCTGGGAGGAGACTATCCTTTGAATTGAAAGACTGAGCAACACAATTTTGCTTTCTAAAGGGGCCTCCTTGAACCAGCTGAAAGCCAGAACAGAATAAAAAACAGCAAAGTGCTCTTGCCTCCGTGTCCTGGAAGCTGGACACATGCTTTTACCTTGCTGCCAATCTCAAGGTGAGAAACTGCCTTTTTCTCAGCTTCCTACCTATGTCCCATGCCAGTGGCTTGAACCCCTTGAGACAACATGTCAGACTAAGGAGGACAGTAGAGGGAACTAATTCAAACCGCCAGACTCTGAAGGGGAAAGAAAACCAGTGTTGGACTTAGGAGGGAGTTGCGACTACTAGGGAAGGCCAATGCTGAGATATTTTAAGACTAGATGGAAAGGGGAAAGAGAGGAGAGGAAGCATGGTGACAGGGGAATGATCACCATTAACGTTTTAAGGTACCCATGGAGTTGGAAGGCTGGATCCTTGATAAGGTTCATCTAAGATCAGAAGGACCATGCAACTAGTCTTCTGACCAGGCAGAAAGTCAACTAGCATAGGAAGGACCCAGGTAGTTGCATAGAGTTGTAGGAGGCTATTGGGAAATTCCTACTCAGTAGCTGGTGTCCTGCTCCTCTGAGCAGTGCGTGCCAGGTTATCTGCTAAGGTGAGAGTCAAGGGGTTCAAGGATGAGGGCCGTGGGGAATAAGGAAGTAGGGGGAGAGACAAGCGGTTCCACTGGGGAAAAGGAGGAAGGATTACACTACATATCTTGGCCCCAGAAAAGCGGGAGGCTTGGACAATGTTATGTACAAGGTCATAGCTTTGGAATAAGAGACATAGACGATTACCATTTCCTTTCTCCCAACTTCTTATCCTTTCACATATAAGCAAACTGTAGGCCAGAGAGTATTGTGATTTCAAAAGCATGAAACCATCCACCAACAAAAACCTGCCATAAATCCATCTGTGTTCTCAGGCCCTTGACTTTTCTGCTAGCTTCTGGCTACCTGTCCATCAGATAGGGAAGCTTTCCAATCCTTGACTTTTCTTCATCTTGCAGATGAAAGGAAGTGAACTCTGGGCATCTGTAATCCACGTCTTACTATGGTCAAGGTTAGATGCTTTTATGGCTAAATAAGCATATTACTCAGACACTACTGAAGCAGCCTGACCCCCCCCATGCCCCCCTCCCCCCACAAACATGTGATTGACTGTTGAGAATTCCAGAAATGCTGACTAGGGACACAAAATTTATGCTGTTTAAATAATAATAATAAATCAGTGGCTGGTTGAGGATGTAATATTCAGAATAATAAAGCAGCTAGAAATCCAATCAAGTATGAACACACCAAAAGCTCCTAATGCACTGTGAATGAAATCATCAATATATATTAGTAGAGGTCAACTTCAACATATACATCAAAGGAAGGGCGGAACAGCCTAGAAAGCCTTAGCTAATCAGAATAAGTAAAGACATTTCAAGGTGACATGGACTTTAAATGAAAAAAAAAAAAAAACACTCCCAGGTACCCAAGAGCTTCTGACATTTCTGGCTCAGCTGGCATACAAGGAGACATGCAAATACAGTATTTGCTGCAGGGGATAGACATTATATTGGTATGAAACCTTCTTTGTTTCTGATTCTTTTTAAAGCAGAGATCAACCTTTAGAGGAGCTCACGAAGGGCACAGTCTAGATAAAATTTATCACAACAATGTGGTTGTGGTCTCTTGAGAGCATGTATGGACAGCTAAAGTGCACTGTGAGGAAATTCATGCAATGTTCTATTAACGAACTCTATTAAGTGCTGGTCACCTATGTCTGAAGGCATTTATGTGGTAAATGGAGTATTACAGAAATACACTGGTCTGTGGTCTGAGAAGAAAGACTGATAAGGATGTATTTTATACACAGATAGACACATGGATATGAGAGGCTGGTGTCTGGTTTGTGGGGAGGAAGCTGAAGACACAAGAAGTCTACATGGAAACTGTTAAGGCTTCAGTCCTGCCTATCAGACATGGAACAACAGCTGTCAGTGTGATGCGGCTGAGAAGAGAGAACAGGGTGACCCTGAGCCTGGATATGTTCCTGTGGTAGGATTTTTCTCATGAAATTGTGAGCACCAAAGAAGTGAAATCTCTTTAGCAAGGAGGATCTGAGAAAATTTACCATTAGCCAGGAGTCTAACTCTACTAGAAATGTCCTTTCTCCTGTGTTTCTTTCCCTTCTCTTTTCTCAGCTCTGAAATGGCTTATCTAGTTCATGAATGAGAGTTCTCCATGCTGTGGGAAACAATGGTGGCAGGCAGTTCCAATCAAACAGTGTTGCTAGCTAGAAACACTCATTTGAAGCTGGAATTGTTCTCTTCAGTTTCAGCAAAAACCCTAGGTTGGAAATCTGGCCCAATCTGACTTGTGTGATCTTTTCTTACACCAATCAACAGTGCCAAATTTATGAAATTCTAAAAGTGCTCAGAGTCAAAGCAGGAGCCTAATGTTGTGTCTGAAGAGCCAACAGTGTGGTTGTGAGTGCCTATAGAGCTCAGGGAGTAGTTTAGGGCTTCCTTTGAAGGAAAGATTGATGTCATGTCCAGAAAACCAGAGAAGGATATTGGAAAGGCAAATAAAAATATCAAAACCAAATCAAAGAACTGAGATGCCTACTTTATAGAACCAGGTCTATTGAAATACTTGATCCCCTCCAATGCAAGGTCTTTCTAATACCTTCCTGGACTCACAGGATAACCAGAGTCCCAGGGCAAACTGATTAAGGAGACTCCAGAAGAGGTGAATAACTTTGGAGACCAGTAGTTCTAGGACCTTCCACAGCCACAAGGGTCGATATTTGACTCCCTTGTCATAAGGCTTTCTTTGTGTTATTTTCATCCTTAAGATTCTAAGGTGAGAATATGTAGTAATGACAATTTGTTCTTTAAGGATCTCATCGAGGTGTAGGGATAGCTAATGGATACTGTCTTTTCTTGAATCAATCAACATTGACAACTTTATGAAATTCCAAGAGTGCTCAGAGCCAAAGCAGAAGGCTAATGCTGTGTCTGAAGAGCCAATGGTATGGTTGAGAGTGCCTAAAGAATGGATACTGTCTTCATCCTGCTTCGTTCAGGTTGCTGTAGCAAAAGCACCACAGCCTGAATGGCTTCCAGACAACAGTTTAGGAGGCTTCTACCAAGTAAGGCAAACTTTAGGGACAAACTCCTATTTTTTTTTTTTTGAGACAGGGTTTCTTTGTGTAGCCCTGGCTGTCCTGGAACTCACTCTGTAGACCAGGCTGGCTTCGAACTCAGAAATCCGCCTGCCTCTGCCTCCCAGCTGGGATTAAAGGTGTGCACCACCACTGTCTGGCTGACAAACTCCTATATTAACACACTTTCAAAGTGCCCTTTCTTTTTTTGTTTTTCCTGCTAAAACTTCAAACAAAACTGAGCACTCCTAGAAACATTCCTCTCTGTTATTTTTATCCGTCTCAATGTGTGGTCAATGACCTTGAGCTAACAAGTATCTGCTCTTTGCTTCTTAAACAATGACCTGAAGCTGAGGCTGACTAGGAATGCGGTCCTTAACCAAGCATGCTCAGAAATGTACCCAGTCTAAAGTGGTTTTCCATATAAATATGCATAGGCTCTCTAAATAGAATCCCATGACATTCTTATTTGAGGACATTCTTATTTGGAAATATCTCTTGAGCACTCCTTTGTTCAAATACATCTTCCTCCACTCATGGTTTTTGGTTATGTTTGTTTTGTGCTTTGTTCTCACCTAGATATAAACATATAGTATATGCCACAAAGACAAAGATTCATTGTCTACTGAGGGCTCTCTTGCTGCTTTACAGATGAAGCAATATTTTGCTAAAAATTAATTTTATTGTTTGAGAAATATATATATATATAGAGAGATAGATATAGATGTATATGTTGAGAAATATATATATATATTTATATGAGAAATATATATATATACTCTCACATATACCTCCCAGTTCTCTCCTTTTCTTACTCTACCTTTTTATTTCTACTTTTATGTAGTATTAAAAACAAAACAAAAAACAAACAAGAATTCACTTAGTGTTACCTGTATATACATTGGTGTAGGACCATTAACTTGGAACATGGGTAGCCTTTCTGAAGTAAATGATTCTTGCTCTTCAAGAAACTATCAGTTGCCACTACTCCTGGGTATGGGTAGAACTTCCTGATCAATGCTGGGATTGTGGCTGGAGTGATCTTGTGCATGCAGTCATAGTTGTTGTGAGTCCATGGCCATGCCTGTTCTTGTGAAGACATCCACTACCTTTAGCACTTATAGCCTTTCCACTCCTTCCATCATGATTTATGAGTATTGGGGGAAGTGGGTGTATAGATGTCCCATTTAGAGTCGAGAATTGCACAGTCTCTTATTCTCTACATAGTGACCAGTTGTGGGTCTCGGTATTAATCATGAATACACATTCTTGCTATAACCATAAGAGAAGAAAGGTCAAGGCAGCCTTTTCTGGAGCACCAATTCTCTTTCATTCAAGTAACCTCTATCCTCATGGTCTTCTTCTTTCCTAATGACTCTACCTTTTTATACAATTACCATGGCGACTTTGGATTCAATGTATAGTTTTATGGAGATGTAAACATTCAAACTGTAAGAAGGAGGGAAGAACAAATGGGGGTATCAGTGTTTAACACACATCCTCTCAGTGCAGAGGCTTCTCCTTGGTTTAAAGAAAAAGGCAAAGGAGATTCTCTATACTGGTTGTATGTGGGATCCAAGGACTAATACTGAGTCAGGTTCTAAAGTAAATACTTTGGGCAAAACTAGTGGACTGTGCTCTAAATAGTTGCAAGAGATGGTGACTTAGCCATTTTGAAGTGAGGGCAGATCAGTGCTGTAGGTATCTGGGCAGATGAAGTTAAATACCAGTAGGATCCGGAAAGCAAGAGACAATAGTCTAATTATTATCAGCAACAGACTTTCTGCCTGAGGCTGAGCTACTATATGTGCTTGGAAGTACGCTGCTGAGGCGAGCTTAATACACACAAAATGCATAGGAACAGAATGGACATATGGTAGATTTTTGTAAAAAAAAACAAAATAAGGCTGTTAGAAAAATTATCTTTTTGCATCAAAATCCCTCTTTCCTTCTACCCCCTAGACATAAAGTTAAAGCATTCTATGTTTTCATTTGTAGAATGGAAACTTACTGGCTAGGACTCATTAACAAAGTAAGTTTAGAAATAGAACATATGGATCTAGAAAGACCCTGAATTTACCTGTACTAACATCTCAGTTTACAGGGAAAGTACAAGATCCTATAGCGACAGAGGCGCTCTGCTCTCTTCTCTGACAGGAGAAGCAGTGCTAAGGAAACTTCTGGCAGTTATATCAGCACGTGGTCTTATTTCTTGGTGTAGGATTCTTGCTGTGCCTTTCAGGTGAAGGATGGTATGAAACACAACCTGTCTGATGTACACACTTGACTCCAAAGCCCAACTATACTCACTATATGGATCCTGGAGAAGTTGCTACTAGGAAAGTGTGCAATTATAAAGATTAACTTAGTTCACGTTAATAACAATATTACATTAAAAGAATGTGCTTAATAAAATTCAATAAAAAATCTAAATAAAGAGTTAGGAAATAGAGTTCAGAATAGGCCCAAAGACTAGATCATGATCTGGTTGGGTTTCTTGAAGGAATGCAAGTAAGGCTAGTACAATATCAAGAAAAAGCACACTATCTGCTGCAGAACAGATTAGAGGGGAAGAAAGATTATCAGTAGATACTAAAGTCTTCATTTTATAAGTCAGGTAATTTTTAAAAAACACTTCTTTCTTTGGTCCTGACACATAGTAAACGCTCAAGCAATAGTAGCTGTTGTCAACCCAGTGCCATGTCTGATCTGCAGTGGTAGGTTAGATCAAGACACAGGGTGTCATGAATGCAGCTGCTATTTCTTGGGCTATTTCCTGGGCTGGATTTCAAAACAATGATGACCAATTGGACAATGTTGAGAAAATAAACATGCTGATTTTTTTATGTTCATCAGATTTCCACTCAACCCTCTTCTCAGGCTCAGAGTTATTTCTTTTTTTTTTAAATGGAGATAAAATGTTTATTTTTTAATGATAGTGTAGGTTATTTATCAGAATTACTATATTATAAAGGTGGAACTTTCCTGATCTGGTTAACATTTCCCATATTGTACTTATAAGAAGTTTATATATATTATGCTTTAGATTAATATTATATATGTAATTCTCAGAAACACAATGAAAACAAGAGTTATTTCTAACTTCATTAAGACAACAGTTCAGGCTCTATGATGTAGAAAAGAAGCTACAAGAACCTAGTGTAGCAGCCAGTGTGCTTGGCAGATTTTCCAGGCACTGGTTACTTAATGTGTTCAGGTTCCTTGGTGTAGGAACCTTTGCTTTGTCCCACTTTGTCCAAGTGCCAGCATGAAAGCCTTCATGGCAGATCTCTGGTTCAGGTTCAGGCTAAATTGAAAAGGCAGCCAAGAGTCTATAGTCACTCTAGTCATGAGTCCATGAAATTTTCAAGGAAGAGAAGGCCAAGGTAAAAAAGGGAATTTATGATCAGTTTTCAAGGAGACTCTTGTAGAAAAGAGTAAATGCTAAAAGGAGGAAACTTGACTGTGAAAATTATGAACCCGCATGCAAGCCTTCTTTTGGGACTACTATGGTAGGAAAGACTTAAGGATTCTTGAGAAGGTCATGTCTCAACGAACAGATAGTTTCAACACTTTTAAAAAGAAATTTATTTGCTACTCATGTTTTATTTTAGATGACATCAAATTTTTTATACAAGTCACAAGAACTGTCTACACAATCCTCATATTCTATTTTCTAGGGAGAAACTCAACTTTTGCTATTCTGGGGGCATTCCAATGACACCCATGTGACAACTTAGTAAAGTCACAGTTACAGTCACCCTTTGGTGACACATCTCATCCAACTACCTCTGATGTAGAAGAGCTCCTCAGCCTGCCTTGGCATTTAGAGCATCCACATATTTTTCTCGTCTTTAAGTTATAACATTTCTTTACAAAAGTTTGTACCATCAAATATGCCAGTCAGTAATGAAACTCAGGAGTAGATAGTAGCCAAGTTCAAGTTTGGGGTAAGTGAAAAGAACACTTACACATCTTTAAAAAAAAAAAGATCAAGTCTTCTTGGATGATGAGTTTATAAAAATACCTAAGCACCATGGAACATTTATGTTGTAGAGGGTCCTTCTGTCTGAGCACATCTGAAGTTTTGGCTTATCCATTTTGGGTAGGAATTCACAGGAGGATACTGGGACCTTGCACTGTGTTCCATGTGGAAACTGATGCTCCTTTAACCACTGCTGACGTCAACGCTCAGCACTGAGCTGAGGTGTCTGGCTGTTGCCATAGTTGTAGTTTTGAGAGGGGGTCTGGTTATGTAACCCAGGCTTCCCCCAAATGTTTTGTCATACTGTCTTAACTTTTAGAGGTCTGGGATTTAAGCATTTCCTTTTTGTATATTTTATATGTACATTGTAACTCTTTTGCTAAGGAGATAACTTGAGAACATATAAATATCTTCTTTTCTCTTATTTATTTAATTTTAATTTTATTTAATTCTATTTTCTTACGTATGAGTACCAATTTTTTTTCTGAATTAATTTCAGAGCTAGAAATGCTGACTTTCAAGTTCTGCAGCTCTTTATAAATTATTAGTCTCCATTATAATATCAAGAAGACCATTCAATCTTTCTGATTTTCCATCATTCATTCATTCATTCATTCATTCATGTGTTCTTATCAATGGCAAGGTATAGATTCTTACTTTGTCCATTAATGTACCATCCATTATTGTTGTTACCTGTCTCTATTATTATATTCAAGTTGCCTCAGATTTGGCCAGTGGGAATTCTCTAAAGCTGAATCTGCTATCTTTTTGATTCACCCCTCTAATTCTTGGAGCACTTTGGACATTATTGGCATCAGTGTTACTGTTTCTACTACCATTTGATACTCCAGATGTACCTCCTGTGTTCTCTGACTAATTTCTGGGTTGGCCTTTTGTTTAAGGGCATTCTTCTGTTGAACGGAAACAGCTGTTCAGAAATCAAGGACTTGTGAAAGGTGTGCTCACTGTTGCTTACGTGCCCTCTATCCCAGGCTCTTTCCGTCTTTAACTCAATACCATGTTTCAATCTAGGCTTTTTCTTCCTTTGTGACAGTGAGATGCCAGACCTTTACTGTCCTCACATATTTACTTATTTGTTCATAGTCTTTTCCTTTCCCTCCCAATTATAGCCATCATCCTGATTTCGCTGAGCCAACATCTCCCTTGGCCACCTCCCTCACTTGATCTGAATCCCCAAAGTACTTACTATCTTTCCAATTCAGCTTGCCAAATGGATTTTTGAACTAAATTATTTAGGAAGAAAGGAAGACATATGAATCCAGTTTAGGGATGCATATGAGGAATTGGTTATTCTCATAAATAGGCAATAGAATCTATATATGTGTAATGTGATGTCATAAATAACATGTTATTCCTGTATAGTCAGTGAATTGACCACACATAAGTGCTGTGCATGTGTGCAAGTGCACACACACACACACACACAAACACTTTGATACAGGCAATTTAGTAAGTCTCCATTTTAAATAAGCAGATAATTCTGCAAATATTGAGAATGAGAGTACATCATTATGTGTCACACCTAATACATCCAAATTAAATTTTTATTAATTATGATGTATAAATATGGCGCATCAAATTATGATTGTATAGATTTATATTTTGCCATAGAAAATGCCAGTTATGTAATAATAAATGAAAAAAGTAAACATGCCTAAGGGAAAATATTAAGTCTCTAAATATATGTTTGTATTATTTAATGGATGTGTGTTGTGTGTATGCACATGTGCATGTAAATTTGCCCATAACAGACAGTATGTGTGGAACTCAGAGAACAACCTCAGGGAGTTAATTCTCTCCTTCCACTGTATAGGTCCTGGGAATCAAATTCTGGTCATCCATGATAAGCACCTTTACTTGCTGAGTGATCTCTATAGCTCCCTATGTGCATATTTTTTTTTTAAAAAACTCTTTACAGAGAAGGACCTCAGAGACATTTTAACACATATTGTATGTCTAGGTTGTAGGATTTTAAAAAATTGTTAGAGCAGTGTATTTTACTTTTTGTTTGCTATAAATTCAAGAATGAACATGTGTTGTACATTTTTTAAAAAGGCTAAAACCAATCATCAGACCCTAAATTCTCTCTGGAAAAACTGCATTGTTCCTATAAACCTGGACTAAATCTACTGACAGTTTCTGCCAAGCTCACTTCTGAGAATGAAAGATACAACAAACATTCAAAGCCAAGTGCTATTAAGATCACTTTTGAAATCATTACATGATCATTGCTGCCATCATCATCTTTCTGATTATTGGTATCAACCTCAATTCTTGCTAACGACCACTGTTTCCTAGAGTCATAAGAAAAACTGATAACTCTCTTTCTATTTGCTTTGGAGTCAGAGGGAAGCATTTGGATAGCAGATGCCCCAAAAGATCCTAAAATCTGGATGAGAAGGTCATGTCCCAACCCTTTGCATAATTCATCAGATAACTAGAACCAGGGCTGTGAATAGAGAAAGTTACTACTGGACAGAATCTATAGCTAACAGCCCCAGGTCAGCGACTTGGTAAGTTTGGAACAGGCTAAGGTCTCAGAGGCTGCAATAACTTTTTCCTGTTAGACTGTGATAGTATATTGTTAATTGCTTTTCAAATGCTGTGACTGGATTTATTCACACTTTATGGTAAGTCTCAAGTGCAAGTTTAGAAACCAATTAGAAGGCTAAAAATGATGCTAAGGATAAAATCCACTTTGTTTATATTTTTAGAGTTGCTGCATAACTTTGCAGGCTCTAAAAGACTTTATCCAAGATGTTAATATCCCAAAGACAAATATATGAAAGTGTGGGCATGGATGTGTGTCACCCTCTTTGGCTTTCATCCCAGCATCTGGGAAGCAAAGAAATATCACCCTCATGGCAATATGCCCAACACAGGGGCATGGAATTATTCTAATTTGCTCACTAACATATTTCAAGGGCCTAGAATAGTGGTGCTAGGGCACATAGCAGGAACTTAAAAAATACTGAATATGCAATAGCCCCCATTCTCCCTTTCAGTGGGGAAAGCTTTAGATTTCTTTTTGGACACACGGGGACCTTGTTCATCAGTATCCACATCAGAATATGTTAGTAATAAAATGTGTGCTTGACCCACACTTAACATGTAAAAGGGATTTGTCCGGTTTGACAGTGGGAAGTTATAGAGTCCCTGTCTATAACCTGAGATGGAAGAGAGAAGCCTTGGGGAAGTGTTTGGCATCTGGCCTCTCTGTCTTCTGGGATTTTCAGATTCCTAATTTAATGGGTGTTCCTCCCCTTCAGGATTAACAGGCTGCCAGGCTTTTGAAACCTTCCCACAAAATGCTCCTAAAGATTGAGTCAGTTTATAGGTTGGTTAAGTGGCAAATTTTCTGAGCCTATGTTGAAAGCAAGTAGGTTTCCTTTATTTTTTTTAAAATTTTTATTTTTATTTTTGCCTTTAACTATGTTTATTTCAATATAAAATTAAGGAGGCTTCCTCCTAAGATAGTCATAACATTCTTCCATCAAGAATCATCAAAAGCTGGCTTCTGGTCACTTTCTGCTCTTCCTGTTTATTGTTAGTCACCATTGTCACAATCTTTTCTTCCATAAGAAAAACCAGAATCTTCTTCTGATATCCATGGTCTGAATTTCTGGACACAATGCCTGCACTTGCTGTACTTTCTGCCTAAAATAGCAATCCCATTTTTTTCATAGTTAGTACTTTTCCTCTCAGTTTCATCCCTGTAACAGAAGGGAGCCCTGCCCTGTGCTCCCAATACCTTCTGCTGTTGTGAGAATACACTAACCTGTGTTGCTGATGCTAGGTAGGATTTGTGCTTAGTTTTCTCTCTGTTAACACTCATTGCCTACCCACCTCAGTGCAGGGCATGTTACATTGCCTTGCTCTATATTTATTCTGAGCGTTTAATCCTCCTCTCCCATACTCAAACAAGTATGAGGACTTTCAAGAAGACATTGTCAGGGCAGTAGATTTATCCCCTATTTGTTTGGGGTTAAAGAAATACTCTAGTTGAAAATTTATGCCATTATATAGTTTGGATTTTATGTAGTGTCCCCCGGAGGCCATAGATTGAATGCTTGGCTGGGGTGCAAGGGAGGAAGTTAGAAACATACACTTGGAATTATGGAGATCCTAACCTTCTGCTGACTCTCTCCACCTCTGAGACACAGGGGTATGAGCAGCTTCACTTGACAAACTTCCCACTGTGATGTGCTGCTGCCCTAACACAGGCTGAAATCAACAGGCTAAGTGAGCATGGGCAGAAACCTCCAAATCTGTGAAGCCAAAGCTTGCTTCCTTATAATTTGCCTATCTCAGATGTCTTGTCACAGCAAAACAGTGAGTATCACAGGTTATGAATGACTTAAATGAAAGATATTTTATGTAACCTATTTATGAATTAATATAATCTGTGAGCTAGCCATGGAGGCACACATCTGTAGTTCCAGCACTTGGGAGGTTGAGGCAGGAGGATCCCCATAAGTTTGAAGCTAGCTTGTGATACATAGCAAAATCTGGTCTTAAAAATCATTTACAAAGGTGTAGGGATGCGAGACTGTGCCAAGCACTTCTGGACGGCATGGCAGATCTGGTCCTGGTGGCCTGGGCATAGGAGAGCTGTCCACGGGTGTGAAAGTAGGAGAGCTGGCCCCACCCCTTGCTGGTTGTGGCAGGTAGGAAAGCTGGTCCTGCCCCTCACCTGGGCAAAGTGGGAGAGCTGGCCCTGCCTCTCACCTGGGCAAAGTGGAAGAGCTGGCCCTGGAGACACAGATGTGGGAGAGTTTTCAGGCTGAATAGCTCAGCTAACTACCCAGGCCCAGATCCAGGTCATTGATTTGATCCACCCCAAAAGCTACCCCATATGAACTGCTGGAGAGAGTGAAGGGGCCAGTCATGCAGAAGCAAAGCTGCGTGATTCCCATGACACAGAGCAATGACAGGGTATCAGAGAGGAGCCCAGGTGAAGATCCAGTACTGATAGTGTAGTAGAAGTCAGAGGCTTTAAACTAGACAAATGACTCATTGCAAGGAACATTTGTAAGTAAAGTTGTTTGGGGAGAAATGTATACTGTGTGACACACTGTGATGCACCTTGGTTTCCATGTAGAGATTTTTTTTTAATTTTAATTTTTGTTTTCTTTTGAATGGGGAGGTTGCAAAGCTGGAGGGCAGATATAGAGGTATGAGGAAATGAATGGGATTGTGGTGCATGATGTGAAATTCACAAAGAATAATGCGCGCGCGTGTGTGTGTGCGCGCGCGCTACTGGACTTTTGATATACTAGGTGTCCCCAAACTTGTGGTGAGTATTAAGGTAACCAAAGAATGTAAGTTTCCTAGAATTGCCCACTAGAGCTGTAGGCAGAGAGGGGGCCAGTGTGTCATGCCCCTCCTTCCTCCTCCCCTCTAGTTTCTACCATCAAATGCTGAGGGCATAGCCACATGCACAGCAAGTGGATTTTTAGTGATCTTGGTAGTATTGTGTGATATTTTCCCATCAATATTGTCTTAAAAATTCTATAAAGACTCATTCTATAAGGATTCTTCTCATATGTGGACTCAAAGATAAGCAATCTTACACTGCAGAGAAATGGGTCTGCCTTGGCAGTATTTATTTCTCTGGAGAGGGGTGATCCTTTCTTAGTGTGTGTGAAGAATGCCCAGCGCTTTCACAGCAACTCAATTCTGAAACAGTATCGACTGAGGCTAGGAATGGATCCATGGGACTCAATGAGGCATCCATCACCTCCCAGCAGACAGTAATGACAGCAATAAATACTGGAAATCTCAGCTGAAAGGGAGAGATAAATATACTTGCCAACAAGGATGTTTGAGATGACTCTTTAAGACTGCTGTAACCCCACCCCCATCAGCCAGATCCTGAAACTCTGCCAGGGAAGTGATTTTAGACAGCTGCAAATTGCTTGGTCTGTTCCTTGCAAAGACCAGAAGTACCTGGGAATTCGTACCATCTTAGAAGTAGCTTTAGATCAATGTCAAGACTGTAGCCCCCTTGCTCTCTGATTGGGACAGCTTGAGTATGATCTGGACCATCTCTATAACTCTCTATGGAATCAAGAGTTTCTTTCTGCCACACATTGCTTCATAACGGACTTTGCATGGCTTTTCTCACTTTTGTTCCCATGCCCCCATCTTCCTATTGTTTTGTCCTGGGTAGTCTTTCTAACAAACACTTTCATATATGATTTTGTGTCAGGAAATGCTTTTGGGGAAGTCATTCTGTGAAAATGCTTTCCAATACAAATAAAAAGATGATCCTCTGTCAGGATTACTAACTCAAGTGGGCCATTGGTAGGACCTTGTAGAATTATACAGATGAACTACCAAAACTCTAGAAAGCACCAAAGTTTCTAGGGTTACTCTTTCCTCTTGTCGTCTTCAGCTCCCATCTTCTCAGATCATCTTTTCTGACTACGGTGTCTAAAGTAGATTCCATGCCCTTCTTCTGCAGCGCTACATCTTGTTGCTGTCCTTTGGGTCCATGCTACAGCTTGAAATTATTGACTCTATCTGTGCTTTTGACTTTGCTACCTTTCTAGACTTTAAAGCCTTTTGATCAAGGATCATTTGATATGTCAGCTACCTCCTTTGTCAAGGCTCCTGATATGTGCTCTGTAACTCAGGTAGAGTTTATTATTACATAGGTAGAAACTACATGTGACCTTGTCCTTCCCATTGTCCACCAAGACTGACCTTTGCTGAAGTTGTGGACATATTTGTTTTACATCTAGATTCTATATAACAATTATAGACATTTAATATATAGAAATCCACCTGTTCCCAATAAAGGAAACAGATGATGCACTTGTATTTATAGGGATGCTGAGCCTGGGACAAGCCAGCCAGTCAACAGATTGTGCCTGACAAGTCTTCATGGAAGGTGTGGAAGCTTTGAACTCAAAGTGTTGTTTTTGTTCTTGGAAATCACAAACCTTTTCCCCTGAGTCAGACTGTCCTAATATAACTGTTAGGATAGGAGGGAGGGGAAGGGAAAGAGAGAAAGCTAGATAGCTTTGGGGGTTGTACATTAACCAACAGAACAACTAGGAGATCTCCTAAGCAGCAGAAACAAGGTTAAAATT
Organism: Apodemus sylvaticus; assembly: GCF_947179515.1. NCBI lineage: Eukaryota > Metazoa > Chordata > Mammalia > Rodentia > Muridae > Apodemus > Apodemus sylvaticus. The sequence goes on from NC_067488.1 coordinate 33,190,421, forward strand.
TGGAATTAGAGGGGATAGGATTTTTTATCTATGTATTTATGTATTTATTTTTATTTTTGAGTGTGTGTGTGTGTGTGTGTGTATCTATGTCTATGTGCGTTGTGTATGGGAGTGACTGTAGAGGCTAGAAGAGAATGTCAGATCTCTTGGAGCTATAGGACACCTTTGAGCTGCTGCAAGTGAATGCTAGGAACTGAACTCTTGTTCTCTGGAAGAACAAGAAGTGCTCTTAACCTCAGAACCAACTCTTTATCCTCAGAAAAGACTTTTTTTTAAATTAGATATTTTCTTTATTTACATTTCAAATGTTATCCCCATTCCTGGTTTCCCCTCCAAAAACACCCTAACCCATTCCCTCCTCTCCCTGCTCACCAACCCAACCACTCTGCTTCCCTGACCTGGCATTCCCCTATACTGGGGCAATGAGCCTTCTCAGGATCAAGGGCCTCTCCTCCCTTTCATGTCCAACAAGGCCATTCTATTCTACATATGCAGCTGGAGCTATGGGTCCCTCCATGTGTGTTCTTGGTTGGTAGTTTAGTCCCTGGGAGCTCTGGGGGGTACAGGTTGGTTCATATTGTTGTTCCTCCTATGGGGCTGCAAATACTTTCAGCTCTTTGCACAATAAAAGACATTCTTAAAGCATCTTTCATAGAACATAGCTTCTACAATATGCTAATAGGATTCCACAGAAGATCAATTTTGCCATTAGAAGCCCCCCCCAAATCTAGTGATGACATCACCCCTAGGCGACATGGACCCTCTTGCAGCTGTTGCGACATGGACCCTCTTGCAGCTGTTGCCATGGCAACCGACACATATTCTCTGTGTGTGCCTCACCTGTATACGGTGGTCTGTGTGATTACATCATGGCCTAAATAGAAGGTAGAGATCCCCAACCCCTCACTCCTTTTTCCCCCTTCTTTTCTCCTCTTCCCCCCAATAAACCTCTTCATGTGGGACTGTGTTGTCTGGATACAAGCCTCCTTCTAACACAACATCTAATGTGTATGTTAGTGGCAGCATATATTTGGAAATAATCCTTAATATTTTACTGTGTTGTTTGTAATCATGTTAATAGGACATGTTGGATTGTCTCAGGAGAAACATGGGCATAGAGAAAATCTGAACTTGCAACTCCCTAGTTGGTCTTCATGACTCTCTTGTTCCCACTTCTGTGTGGGGTATCTCAAAGGCTTTCTCCATTTCTGTTCCTGTTACTTCCAAAGTCAGACTAACCACCACTAATTTATAAATAGTCTGCTAACTTTCTCACCTACTGCTTCCTAGCAAGCTATCACAACAGGCTTTAAGCAGCAGTACTCATTAAGTTAGCTCATGCGTCCACATTGGTGCAGGACTCAGCAGGCGAGGGGCTTCTCTGTCTCATGTAGCGGCTGCCAGGGTTGCTGACCTCAGACTGAAGCTTTGCTTTCCGCGTGGCATATCCATGTGGCTGGCAGTCAGTGCTAGCTGTTGGCTGAGATCTCAGCTGGGGATGTCTGTTGGGGTAGCTATATGTAGCTTCCCTGTGCGGTGGCTTGGCTTCTTCACAACACCCCAAGCAAGTTCCAAGTTTGTGTTCAAAGACACAGGAAATGGACTGTCTTTGGAAAAAAAAACCCTCAGCTTCTCTTATATTGACTCCTATTGCTAAGGCATTCATATGACTCAGATTCTAGAATAGGTTATATCAGCTTCACCTCTTGGTTTGACAGGAGGTTTAGAAGCCATGTTTTAAAATGTCTCTAGCAGTTCTGTGATCTGCTCTTAAAATTCCTTCTGCCCATAATATTCCCTTACTCCCACACACACACACACACATATGATGCCACCTGGAAAACTACCGATTCTCCAAAGCCTGTGTCTAGTATCACTTCTTCCAAAAAACATTTTTATCCATGCTTTCTTAGCAGGTTGCTTTTGTCGCTAGCCTCCTGTTTAACACAGCATATTAATGCTAGCCATGTTCTAAGAGGGCAATGAAACATCTTGTTCATTTATTATTCCAGTTTCTAGCAATGAATTAATTGGCTAATTTTCCAGACCAACTGTTATCATAACAACTATCATTTCATAAATGTTTACTGTTTAGTATGCCCTACAAGATGTACTTGATAAATATCTTATGGAACGTTCACAAATAAGAAACTAGTATTATTCATGTTATATAAACAAGACAGTGTTTTATCAAGCCAGGTAGGTAGGTCAAGTCAGGGCTCCATTTCCACTGCCCCATCTCCGTGTAAGATAGTCCCCCTGAGAAACCGTGTCAATAAGCCAGCGTGAGTCTGCAGGAAGCAGGGCACATTATCACTTTCTCTTCTCCTCTGGTGTTAGCAAGAGCCCCAAGGTGAGCTTAGGTCACAGCCTTGCAGCACAAAAGCGGTGTGAGTGACTCACAAGGGAGATGCCAGGTTTAGAGGGAAGTTGAGCTGAGCTGAAGGCAACCATGTGATGTAAGATGCTGTTCCGTTTTCAGTTGAAAGATGCAAGGGTGCTGAGTCTGCAACTGAACTTCCACTCTACCCTTCTGAAGTGAAGCAGAATGGGTCAGCTGGATGCAGTCCATTAAAAACCTGAACATGTATATACATCCATTGGAACCTTCATCTGTAGTACAGCAGGGGACTTACTGCTTAAAAAGACAAAGTATGATCCAGAGCTTCTTAAGATACTATCCAATGTATGTATGTATGTATGTATGCATGCATGTATGTATGTATGCATGTATGTATGTAAATTATCTCTCATTTGCCATAGTATGAATAAGGAAAATCATAACAAGTGGGAAAGATAGCTAATATATCCTAACCCTGAGCAACTATCAATTTTTTAACAAATGAATACAAATTTTAATTTTCATTATCTGAAAATTTCATATATGAATATAGTTTGTTTTGGTTAAATAATACTCCCTTTTCTCCCATCCAGTTCTTCCCTTATGATGGGATTTTGGCCAGTTAGATTTTCTGCATTCAGTCACAGCTGCCAGAAGTTTATGTGTTCTATGGCATTGTCATTTCAAGCAATACTTTTATTGCTTCAGACCTCCACTACCTCTGGCTATGACTGATTTCCACCCATTCTATAATGATTTCTGGGTCTCTGCAGAAGGGATGAGACATAGACAACTCAGAGCTGAGTGCTCCATGGATTTGTTCATTTGGTTTTTATTATTATTACTATTATCTGAAAATTGATCACTGTGGGTCTGTGTTAGTTGTTGTCTACTGCAAAAAGAAGCTTCCCTGATGAGTGTTATGAGCTGCACTCATCTATGAATATGAAGATAAGAGCTTCGAGGCAGTTTATTATTATGTCCGTGTGACAGAATATTATTAGGTTCTCTCCTAAGGCCTGTGATGTAGCCAGACGCAGATTTTTTTTTTTTTTAGCCTTGTTAACAATACTGGGTGTGAGTTTCATTGTGGTGAGTGAGCCTTAGGTCCAATTAGAAAGTGGTTGGTTGCTTCTATAATACTCATGTCACTAACATACCAGTGGACATTTCATATTGAGCATTATAGAAGTTGGGGTCATCTTACTATAGGAGGCCTTGAGGGAAGCTAAACTTTTGAAGAAAAATCACTAGGAGCTATAGTGGGGCTTAGTGTGGGGAAATGGTGGCCAGTAACTGGAGATTGGTGTGCAGAATTGAAAACAGGAGGAAAGAAATGGAGATTATTTAAAAAGAATGAGTTGGAAATAGAAGAGTAGAGATGACAATATGGACTTTGAAGAGAATTTACATAAAAGTAGCACTATCATCTCTCTCTCTCTCTCTCTCTCTCTCTCTCTCTCTGTGTGTGTGTGTGTGTGTGTGTGTCACTATCTCTATCTCTATCTCTATCTTTCTCTCTCTATCTATCTATCTACCTCTATCATCTATCATCTATCTATCTACATATCTACTATCTATCTGTCTGTCTGTCTGTCTATCTGTCATCTATGTAAAAAAGTAAATAAAAAAGTAAGTATGTAATATAAATAGTTCATATTTGTATTATGATAGTTTGAGAGAGAAAAGAAACTAAATTTTTCAACAAAATAATAGCTAATGCATTCTAATTGGGATAAAATAAATTTACGTAAAGGTTGTCTTTTTTCTGTTTTTGTGTACTCTGAAAATGAGTTCTTAATGGATAAAGAGTTTGTTTTGTTTCTGGTCATAGTTCAAGGTATCCATCGTGGCAAGGAGATAAAGGTAGCAGGAACTTTGAAGTAGGTCATGCCTTACATGGACAATCAGAGAGTGCTGAATTCATTCTACTGCTCAGTACCTTCTGTCCAATTAGACCGTCTAGTAACCCAGCCAGGGAATGGTACCCACCTACAGTGATCTCATCTTTCTATCTCAATGAATGAAATCAAGGTCACCCTTCACGGTCAAGCCTGGAGACCCATCTCACAGGTTGTTCTTGATTTTGTCAAGCTGAAAATTAACACTATCATACAAATCAAAGAAGCTAAGAAAACCCTGTAAGGTTTGTGTAAAGGAAATTCTAGAAATGTTGTGAATTAAACTCCAAAGAAACTAAAAGCAAATTTCTTGGAAACAGCCAGTGAAAAACAAACTTATTTGCTTGAGAGCAGACCTTTGCACCTGGTGCTAGGTACTTCCAGGAGGAAGCTGCTGGCACATCTCTTCCTGAATATTGAAAGAAAACAGCTGCCAGTCGCAAACTATTTCTGGAGGGACCGTTGTTTATGAATTAAAAGAGGGAAATAAAGACATTCTCAGTTGAAGGAAATCTAAGGGAATCCATTGCCAGCACATGTTCTAAAGAGCAGCTAGAGTCTCTGATCTGAAAGGAAGTGAGAAAAGGTTTAGAACTTATATCTCATTATTGTGTTCACCATTTTCAAGTGATTTTTTAAAACAAACATCAAGATTTTCAGTGTGTGGCCAAAGCAAAAGAAATTAGCTGGTCAATGATGGAGTTGATCTGACCCGAGTATAGCCATCCACAGGTGCCTTAAGATAAAAATTCTTTTGTTCCAAAACCAGTTTGCTTTTCACACAATTACTTCTAAATAAGATTTAAAAAAAGAAGTGTAAATTTGTAATTTGTTTATGCTTTCACTCTAGTCATGAATTATCACAAAAATCTATCGTGATACAGCAGGGAAGAAATGGAGATTATTTAAAAAGAGCCAGTTGGAAATGGTAGAGTAGAGGTGACAATATGGACTTTGAAGAGAATTTACACAAAAGTAGCACTATCTATCATCTATCTATCTATCTATCTATCTATCTATCTATCTATCTATCTATCTATCTGTCTGTCTATCTATTATCTATCTATCATCTATCTTATCTATCGTCTGTCTATTTATCTATGTATCATCTATCTATCTATCTATCTATCTATCTATCTATCTATCTATTATTTATCTATCTACCTCTTATCTGTCTATCAATCACCTATCTAACTACCTCTTATCTGTCTATCAATCTATCACTTATTTATCTACCTATCATCTCTATCTATCTATCTATCTCTATCTATCATCTATGTAAAAGTAGATTAAGCATACGGGACTGTAATAATATAAACAGTTCATATTTATGTCATCATAGTTTGAGAGAGAACATAAATTTCTCAACAAAATAATGGAACAATACAACTCAGAAACAATTTGTTTTTATTTTATATAGATAGACCCCAAATTGTGTTTGCTGTTAATGATATGAGAATCATATTTCTACGTCTTAAATTTTACTTGCAAGCATGAGGTAAGAGAATGATGCAAGTTTCAAGGCTGAGGTAATATCCCAATTATAAAGTGGTTGGGCTGCTAAAACCCTTATTGGGATTAATCATGGCAAAGCTCTGACAAGTAAGTTTTGAGATGGCCCTCAGGAATAGACGGGAGCAGAGAAGCTGAAAGCAAGCTCTGAAGATATGTTTCAAACTGGCAGATGAAGGCTGGAGGGTTCTGGGGGTCAGTACCACACTCAAATTTATACAGTAAGCACTTGGAAGAGAAAGCCAAGCTCATTAAACAATGAGAGTGACATAAGTCACCTTTCATCTCAACTCTTGGGTGGTAATCAGGCAGAGCTGTTACAAGGACCAAATTCCTAAGAGTTTGTTGAAAGCATTTCTCCATGGACTCTTGTGTTCCTGGATGCCTTACAATGAAAGGCATGATCTGCTTTTACTTTGGACTGTTTTCAAGGATATATTTGTAGTTAGTCTTAGAAGACACAGTTTCCTTTTCTAAAATGAAGGGCAAGTTTGTTTATGGCATGGAAGACTGAGATAATGTCTTTCTCTGCAGCAAAGGGCAAGTGTTCTTTGTGCTTGTAATAAAAAAAATCTGGTTCTCTGAGCACCAGGCAAGCATCTGTCTTCTAGTACAATCCGACATATATGCAAATGTCACCTCTCGTTGTATGGCTCTGTAGGAGTTGGGGTGCAGAAAACAGGCTCAAAAATAAAGTGTTTTATTCTCCAAGAGGGAATAAAGTCTTCCCACGAAGGAATTTCTTTTCCCAAAAGGTCTGGAGAATATCATGGAAAATTCTGCTGATATTAAAAAAATATTTCTTTTATACAAAAAGTGTTATGAAAATAGAGGAGTGAATACCTTTTCAATCATTTCATGAAATCAATATTATCCAGATGCCCAAGTAAGACAAAGACAGTATAAGTAAAGAAAACTTGTAGACCAATACCATTTATGAATCTAGATGAAAAAAATCCTCAATAAATGTTAGCACCTAAAAATTACCAATATAGAATGACTGTATCATAAGCAAGTGATATTTATGCTGGCGATGGAAAGTTGGTATGGTATTAGGAAGCCAACCATTTATTTTACCGTATTGAAAGGCTTAAACATAAAAGCCCTTTGTGTGACTTTACTTGGGCCCAAATAACAAAATTTAGTGTGCTGGGTGGTTTAAGCAAAAGAAGGTAATTTGCTCAGGTTCTGGAGATTAGGAGTGTGCATAGGGTGCCTTTCCCATGTGCGCAAACACTTGACACAATGGCAACTTAAGGGAAGAAGTGTTTGACTACAGGAAGGGGCAGGACTGGGAGTGGGAGGTGCCGCTGCTGGTTTCATTGCCTTGGTAGTCATAAAGCCATGGGTCAGGAAGTGGGACAGGCCAGGGCATCTTAAGGCTTGGTCCCTGTGACTCTCTCTTCCATAAGGCTCTTCTTCCTAAAGGTTCTACAACTACTCAGACAAGGAACAGAAATACCAGCATAAGTCTAAGAGGATTTTACATTTTGCTGTGGCTCGCACAGCTTTGGAGTCCACCTGGCTGGGGCAACAAGGGAAGGAACAAAGCAGTCACATGTTCAGAAAAGCTGGGATTAGGTAGGGTGTGGCTCTGATGGGTATATGTCAGCAGCCAGGAAACTGAGGCAGTGGGATCATTTCCATGGTTGTGATCATTCATTAACTTAGAACGTCATCTGTGCCCTGCATACATTCTACTCAAAGAGTCCAAAAGCAACGCTCTGGTTGATTTATTTCTGGTGAAGGCTTTCTTCCTGACTTCTCTCATATGACCTTTGTGTGTGTGTATGTGTGTGTGTGTGTGTGTGTGTGAATGTGTGTGAATGTGTGTGTATATGTGTGTATATAATTTGTCTTCTTATGAAGACTTGGATTATATTAGCATACCAAATCCATGACTTCATTTAACCTGACTTATTTCCATAAAGGGTCGCATCTCCATACAGCTCGATTGGAATTAGGGCATCAATATGTGAAATTGGAAGGATCACATTCAGTCTACCATGCCACATGTCCATCACAATGGAAACAGAAAAATAGTATTTGATCCAAATCACTTATGCATGATAGAAACTCATGGTGCACAAACATAGAAGAAACACAGAAAAACTCTGGTTTTGCACAAGAAAAATAAAGCTTCTTCCTCAATATAAACACACTTATATGTCAGGGGGCCATATGGAGAAATCCCATGGAGATGCCTCCTAGACAAATGAAGGAGAAGGGATATCTATGCCTTGATTGGCCAGGGTTGATCATAAGGTCCACCCCTGTAACTGAGAATTGAACTTACCTTTTATTAAGAATATTTGAGGTGTGAAATGACATGCTTTCATGGGGAAAACTGACATAAAATCACCAGAAGGACACATATTGAATGAGAAAAACTAAAAACCAAAGCAACAACAATAACAAAAACAACAACAACAAAAACCAATCTTTAGACATCTTCCAGTTTAGCCTCAGTGATTAATCTTAGTAGGTAGCTAAGTGTAGCTCAGAACCCCACTGGATCCAAGTCACAGTCTATGAGTTTTTCTGTTGTAGTACTCTGACTTCTCTTAAGTGTATTATACAGACCCCGAATTCCACCGACTAATTCCAGGAGCCATGGTTATCAGAGCCATCAGTGTGTCTGCTTGCTCCCTGGAGATAGTAAAATATGCTTTGTTCTTTAAACACTATTGGAATAGGGTCTGGGGAGCTTACTTGGTTAGTAAAGAGTTTGTTCACAGCATGAGGACCTGAGTTTGGATTCTAGCACCCATACCAAAACCCTGGTGTGGTAATGGCATCATAACATTTGTAATCTCAGTTTGGGTAGAGAAAGTTGAATTTCTAGAGCTTGTTAGTTAGCCAGTCTAGCCAAATTGGTGAGAGACATTAAGTTTAGTGAGAAGTTTTGTATCTGAAACAATCAGAGGAGTGACTGAAGAAGATACCCAACATCAACTTTCAGGCTCTATGTATTTATACCCCTCCCCCTCCTTCAACACACACACACACACACACACACACACACACACACACACACACACACACACACACAGAGAGAGAGAGAGAGATACAAAATTACTGAAGTATTTATGTGCGCATAGAAATAAACGCACTCAAAAAGGCATAAATATGTTGCTATGGTTTGAATTTGAAATACCCTTCATAGATTCATGGTTTGAACACTTGGTCTTCTGCTGCAGGGCATAACTTTCGGAGGTTCAGGAACCTTTTTGAGGTGGTCTATCTGGTGGAAATGACCCACAAGGAGCAAGATTTGAAGGTTATTCCCGTGTTCTGACTTCTGCCTTGCTTTCTGCTTCCTAGTCTGCCATGATTTAAGCGCCTCGATGTGCTTGCTCCTGTGACCATGGACTAAGCTGCCGTGCTGTACCTTCCCCAGCATGGCGGCCTGAAACTCTTGGAGAACTGATCTCCCTGTCTTAGTGTATTTCCCTATTTCTGCGATAAATATTTCAACCAAAAACTCCTCAGGGAGGAAGGGACCCATCTGTCTTACCCTTGTGTCTAATCAGTGAGGGACTGACATCAATGCCGTGGAGGGAGGGATGCATCTCACTGGCTTGGACACAGCCTCACCTTCAGCAACTGCATTTCTTTTTTTTCTTAAAAAACATATTGAGTTTTTTAAATTCACTTTACATTCCTGTCTTAGTCAGGGTTTCTATTCCTGCACAAAACTTCATGACCAAGAAGCAAGTTGCAGAGGAAAGACTTTATTTAGCATACATTTCTACATTGCTGTCCATCATCAAAGGAAGTCAGGACTGGGACTCACACAGGGTAGAACCTGGAGACAGGAGTGGATGCAGAAGCCATGGAGGGATGCTGCTTACAAGATTGCTTGCTTTCTTTTAAAACTCAGGAGGACTACCAGCCCAAAGATAGCATCACCCACGACCGGTTGGACCCTCCCACCTTTGATCACTAATTGAGACAATGCCTTACAACCGAATCCCATGGAGGCATTTCCTCAAGGGAGGCTCTTTTCTCTGTGATAACTCCAATTTGTATCAAGTTGACACAAAAAAACAGCCAGTACAATCCTGATCACAGCCCCCCTTCTTCTTCTCCTCCAAGTCCCATCCTCATAGGCCCCCTCCTTTCATAACCCCCCTTCTCCTCAGAGAAGGGGAGGCAACTGATGGGTACCAACTTGCCCTGGCACATCAAGTCCCAGCAGGACTAAGTGTATGCTCTCATAATATATATATATATATATATATATATATATATATATATATATATATATATTATGCAAGATATATATATATCTTGCATTAGTTTAACTGACTAGATCCTCCCAGCAAATCTAATGAGGTGAGCTTCTCATTATCTTTTTCCTCATCCTTCAGAGAGAAACACTGAGGCACAAAATGGTTACTTGTCAAGGTCACGTATCATGAAGTAACAGCAAGGATGCAAAAACCAAGTAGTCTGTTTCTTTCCTCCCATGTCACAACATGTCCTTAACTTGATTTCCTGCTCAGCATGTGCATAAAAACAGTAACTGTAGCTGCCTCATAAAGGTTTTATGGGAACTAAGAGAATTAACATGTTAATTTGTGTTTATAATACTAAAAAAAAAGAAAGAAAGCAGCGTCCTTCCCTTGAGTACAGACAAGTCTCTGGCCAGTCTCATGCATTTATTAACAACTATTTCCAGGGTCTGTCTTCTCATGACACTGAGATGGACATTGAGGATATCAGAATGCACTGGGACAAAGCTGACCTCTAGAAACTCACAGTTTAATTAGGAGAGAGAGAGGCAGGCAAGGACACACTAACAATATGGTGTGCATTCAATGAAACCAGAGCACAAATGGGGCTTCAGCTATGTCTGAAGAGAAGCATGGCTGTGGCAAGCCTCTTATAAATGTGACCCTCAGGCAGTCCCTGAAGGTCCAGCAGTACATACCATGGGTGATAATGAGTGAAATGGAGTCATTAAGGCACAGGAAATAGCAATTACGTTGGTTTTTTTTTTAAGGCAGACAAATATACCATGTTCTATATTTTTGGAGAGGTGTAAAGAGTCTGTTGGCACTGAGCAGAGAACAAGAAGATGGGCGGGGTCAGTGAGGACCTGAGCTGGCCAGATTTTCAGAAGAGAGCATCTGGTTTCCTGGTGTACTGTGCTGGCCACAGGATAGTGGACTTGATTCTGAGAGGGATGAGGAGCCCCAGAACCAATGGATTATGATGTGCAGGGCCTGTGTATAGAAGGGCAGACTGAAAAACTACAAGGAAAGACACTAAAGAACCCACCCATGGGAAAAGTTGAAAGCAAACAGTCAGCAGAACATTCAGCCTGTCCCCGGCTCTCCTTCTCTTCCCTGCCTCTGGGATTAACAGAGCACAATTTGTATCTGTTTGGTTAGTTTTTCATTCCTACGACCACAGACACAACTTAAGGAAGAATATTGGTTAGAGTTAACTTTCAACTCAACACAATCCAAAATCACCTGGGAAGAGAGTCTTACTGAGGAATTATTTACACTGAATTGGCCTGTGAGCATGTCTGTGGAAGACACTCTTAATGGTTTCAGGTGGACCCAGCTCATTGTGGGTGACATCATTCCCTAAGCAGAGAGTCCTAAGCAGTATAAGGAGATGGAAGACACTGAGAAAAATTGAGCAAGAAAGCAAGCAAAGATCTATGCATTTATTCTCTTTCTGCTCTTGACTATGGACACAATGTTTTAGTTCCTTACCTTGACTTCCCTGCAATGACAGACTGTAATCTGGAACTGTAAGCCAAATAAACCATTTCTTACCTAAATATTTTTGGTCAAGGTATTTTATCACAGAAACAAAAATGAAACTAGAACAAGGAGACTCCTGTAGAACTGGGCACCCTCCAGAGTGTGTTGTTTATCCTCTGTTTCTACATATTGGTCTCAGTCGTGAACTTGTAAGTCCCACAGTATCAACTGGAATGGCTGAATTTTGGCCTAAAATCTTGAAACCCATAGACAGTCTGGCATGTAAATTCTTGATGTAGATGTGGAAAGGAGCCTTAGGTTTGTGAGGTCCTGGGGAGCAAGAAGAGATACAACTTACAGAGATTCTCCTTCAATCTCATTTTGAGTGGTCTGAGTTGGCCTTATACTATGATGGTCTCTTTGTTAAGAAGGTCAATATACTGAAAGTCTCAAAAGTTCCTCATTCCCTCTCATCCCTACCCTCCACACTCTTCACCATTGATTCAGCTACTAAGTCACACCCATGTAATGGTGTGCCACACCTGTCTAATGATGTGTTACATCTATCTAATGCTGTGCTGTTACCTGTTTAACAACTATGCCCAGACGTCTCATTCTTACATGCCATAGCATAGCTATAGGCACAAAGCCATTGCCTGTAAGTTTGAATATATATATATAAGTTCTCTGGATCCAGAGTGAGCAGAGTGAGCTGGTTGAAGCTACCTAGATAATTGACACTGTGGATCTAGGTTTTGACAGCATGGGAACCAGATGCTCCTGAATATAGCATTTACTAGTTGCTCAAGTTGCTTAATCAGGTTCCTCATAGTTTCTCTATCTATAAAATGGGGTAAAGGTAACCATGAATGTTACTGTGTTGTGTGGAGCTGTCAGGCACATGCAAAATAAGAGGCTTCTCAGCTCACCTAGCATTCCACCTGTGAATTAGTTTTAGTTCTGAACTTGTCTGGATTAAGAAGTGCTTGGGGAGCTTACGAGGCATACCTTTGGGGGGGATCTGTGTATTTCCAAGGGAGATTCATTGAGGGGGAAGATGTGCCTTCAGTGTAGGTGGCATCCTATCCTGGGCTGGGTCTTGGACTGAGTTAAAGAGGAAAAGCACGTCAGTTAGGTGCCAGCATTCACCTCTGTCTGCTTCCTGTGTGACCAGCTGCCTCACACTCCCTTTGCTGACCATGTCTTCATCTTAGTAGACTGCGTGCTCTCAAAGCATGAGCCAAAGCAAGTTCTTCTTCTGTGTGCTGCTTCCTGTTAGGCACTTTGTATCAGCGATGAGTCCTGAAGCTAATATACTATATAAGGCAGCTAACACTAGTTTTTATCAGAAAGTTCAAAACACTCAACACAGTAAATTCTCTCCTTGCAAGAACTATTTCAGTAAATTAATTTTTCCAGCCCCCTTAGATGTTTAGATGGTTTTGTGACAGTCCTAGTCAGCAACAAAGGCAGATCTTGATGGAGCATGGAGGGTGAGCTATAGGGAGACCAATGGATGGAAAGAAACAATTATTGCAATCACAACACAACCTTCTCTTAACTCAAAATGGGGTTTCAGCTAATAATTGTAGAGTCTTCAATTATCCTATAACAACTCTATGGGAAATAGAGAATGTGGGTCATAAAGTTGCCTTCATTGTGATGCCTTAGGTAGAAAGGACCATCTTCCTTTTGGCAGGCAAAAAAGAAAGTGAACAAATAAAGTTATGTTTCCTGAACTGAGGACAGAGGTAAGCCACCTAGTGTCTCTTACATCCAGGCATCAATGGCCTCCTATATGCCTAAGTGTCCACATAACCTTAATCCAATAGCTGGCATATGGTGGGAACTGGAAAAATATTTGTAAAATCAATGCAAATATGCATAGAACATCTACCTTGTGATAGGTACTGTGTTCAGCATGGGCCTTCAGAGACACACATTGGCCCCTGAGGACAGTCTTGCAGTAATGAGATACGGCCACAAGAGCCACAAGAGTATAGCAGTGGTATTAATAATAGGTCTTGGGATTGGAGCTGAGGTAGCTTTTCAGTGTACCTGGGATTATCTCAGGAAAGTTTATACAGGAGGTAAGGTGAAATTTGTCTTGAGTTGTGAAGGATCATTAGTCAAGGAAGAGAATAGAAATCATCATGCTGGAAAACCAGCAGTCGCATAGTAGGCACTATCCTGGGATCAAATAGTAAGAGAATCTCTGTCCTGGAATACAGCTCTCTAGCAATCCTTAGGTTTATTCATCAGGACTTATAAGTAAAGCAGGATCTCCAATATGTGAGTGGAAAGAGTTTGTCCAATACAGGTAATAAGAGGTATACAGGGACTGTAGGTAACTAAAAAAAAAAAATCTAGGTTGCTTTGTTATCATATGTGATAACATGTGATAACATATGCCTCCGTGTCCCCCTCATCTCCACCCCTAGCAAAACCAAACTATTCTTCCTTCTCTTTCTTAAAGTACAATGGAACGAGGCTCTAACACTTAGGGATAGAGATCAGAGCAAGACCTGGGTCAACTGGTGGGAGAGAAAGTAATAAAAAAGAAGGGACACCCTTGACTAACCTTTCGGGTGTCTTATACTATCATCATTCATATTTTGATGCTGTGTTTCATAATCCTTGTGCTTTGATTCTCCACACAGTCTTAGTAACATAATAGTATCAGTCAGCAGTGGCTTTGTCATACTGAAGAAGCAACCAACCTCCACATCTTATCAGATTATTACAACCTTTGCTTGACAAAAGAGGCTCTTCTCATTTTGGGGTCAGGGGTGCTTCTCCGTGGTAAGCGTGTTACTTCATGATGAGGGTGCTGATTCATGGTGAGACTACTATTCCTCGGTGCTTTTCTCATAAGAGTAGATGCTGCTCCTTTGTGAAGGTGCGGCTCCATGGTAAGAATGGGTCTCCACGGTGAAGATGCATCTCCATGATTCTCATTTCCACATGAACCTAATAGTTGAAAAATATCATTTCCGGGCAACATACTTGGGAAGTGATCCCTTATTTCTACAACCTTTTAGCCAGGTTTTGACTTAGGCCCTAGGGTCTCTGCCTTCCTCACTCTGTCCACTACTGGCTAGCAACTGGCCACCAACTTTGGAACTACAGGCAAAAGCATAAGACCAACTATTAGAAGAAGTGGTATAAGAGGAACATGCTTAAGATGGTTGGGATGTGATGAGACTCTGGTAGAAAAAGGTGGTCCTAAAGACAGTAAAAAGAATTAGGAAGTAGGGGAACTGAAGACCAAGGAGTCCAACACGGAGGTTCCTGTACAAGGCTAGGGAGAAGTTAGAAATGTGAGACAGGACCTAGCAACAAGGGTGCCATGAAGAAGGATGGGTTTCTGATTGGCTTAGCAGTTGGAACTGTATGAATCAGTTGCTGAAAGAAAGCAAGGTGCTGAGAATCATTACTTGGATCCTAGAGAGGGCGTACCATCAATATGGCCTTCAATGAAACCCAGCATCCCTAAGACAGAGCTTGGGAAGGTTTTGAGTCACTGCCTGGGACCTTGCCTAAAGTCAACTCATAAGTACAGGAAATAAGAAAACAGGTTATGTGAAGCCCTGCCCCTAAGTACTCAGAAAACTGACCGGCCTAGAGCTGGCCTTTAGCCCAGGATTATTGACTTTAGGTGAACTCAAATGTATGCTGAGTTGAAACAAGGCCTTAGTCTTCTTAGCAAGGAGAAAAGACTCCACCACCTGGCATTAACAGTGGTCTCTTAGTCCCAGACCCACAGGGCAGTAAATCTATGGCAGAAAGTGGAAAAACAAAGGAAAGAAGAAAAAAAAAAAAACAATACTGACTTTCCTTCTAGTTGGGGTATTAGCATTTGAGTTCTATGTAGTATGTAGACGGAGGTAGGCACTGAGGTTTCCAAATTCCAGCTCCAACAGCTGCTCCTCAGAGACACGGATGCTCCAGTTTTTCCCGATCCCCAATGGGCCTTGTGCTCCACCCTGCTATTCTTTGATGGACAGCTCTTCCCAG
The DNA here is from genome assembly GCF_947179515.1 of Apodemus sylvaticus. Classification (NCBI taxonomy): domain Eukaryota; kingdom Metazoa; phylum Chordata; class Mammalia; order Rodentia; family Muridae; genus Apodemus; species Apodemus sylvaticus. The sequence continues at coordinate 33,205,915 of NC_067488.1, forward strand.
ACAAGCAGGTCAGCTTGAAGATAAGCATCTCCTTGGAAAGGGAGCTTTGCAGGGAAGCAATTTTCAGCAGCTATTTTTGTCTGTGCCTTTGTGTGGCTGCCATATGAGAGCATAAGTCCATTAAAAAAAATTCTTTCTCAGTTTAAAGTCCTTCATGTTTTCCTTTCAACTCCCAGAGTTCTGCTGCACTGGCTGGAGATGCTGCAGTGTCTGGCCAGGCCCAGTGGGGCCCAAATCACTGGGTCACCATCAGGTGAAGAAGAAAGAAGCAGGGGCTGCTGGACCAGCCTGGAGAATGTCAGCTCTAGATGTCAGCTCAGCCTCAGCTCTCTCCCCTAGCAAGTAATTGCACTGTGGCAAAGGAATATATCACAGAAGTGATGCTCTCTATTGGAACTCAGAAACTGCTGACATGATATTGTTGCTTGCTGTTGCTGCTGGTGGTGGCGGTGGTAGTGGTGGTGGTGGTGGTGGTGGTGGTGGTGTGTGTGTGTGTGTGTGTTTAGAACTGGACTCATGTTTGCAGAATCACAAAGCAACATCACAAAATGAAAGCAGACCCAAAGGGAGCAATGCACCAGTTCAACAGCCTTTCACCCACATAAGCCAAAGATTGTGGAAAGTTTACTCTGGGCCAACTACTAGGAACACAGAACTCAGCTGCAGCTCAAGGAGAGCTATGGTGGCCAGAGAGCTAACACTGGACAACTACCCAATGTCTCGGACAGGTTATATATTATCCAAGCCTTGATTTAATTTGACCCAGCCCTTCAGCCTTTAGAGCTGTGGCCTCCTGAACCCCCCTCATGAAGTCTTCATCCCCCACACACGGCTCATTCCCTCCTCCCCAACTCCATCACCTTCTTGTTGGTCCTTATATCCTATAAGGAAAAATGAAATCCAGGCTTATGTCAAAGTTACAACAGCTAGCTCTATTATCTTGTCGACCTCTCTCCATATCTACAGACATTTCTGAAACAGCACAGCTATTAAACATAGTCACTGTATGGAATGTGCCTCTCAGCCTCCTGGGAAACAAAGATTATTCTCCTTGTCTGCCACGGAGGTCATTAGTCTGAGCAACTTAAGAAGATACTGGATAAACATTCTTACCTCTAATCTTAAATCAGAGTGAGCCAAGGTCAGGGGAGGTCAGCATTGATGCCTGGTCACCAGCACAGAAAAGGACACCTGGAAGAGGTTGGGTGTCCTGGGCCAGAAATACCTTTTTCACCCTGTGGGTGGCAAGGGGTAGTTGGCAGAGATGGGGCTTGGAGCCAGTCTTGAAACCCACTTCAGGCTTTGCTGCTCTATCCACGTGTGGTCTCCCTGCTAAATTGCTACAATGTGTGCTCCTTGGCATCAGCCCTGAAGACCACCCAGGCATGCAGGCAAATGGGAAACGCAGCCCCTGACTTCAGTGCAAAGTGAGTACTTCTCACTCACAGGCTGCCAGCATGCCCTGTGGTCTCCCAGGGTGGGGGTCCTCTCTGAGGTGTGCCTCCAGCAGTTAGAGGGGGGAGGAATTGCAAGGGCTAATGCAAAAGGCCACTCCTGCATATTAAGGACACTCACTGATGTCCAGACTGCTGAGAATGCAGGTGGCCTTCCGCAAATCTGAGCAAAACAAAGAGATCCTAGAAGCTTTAACCTGCATGGAGAAAGCCTATGCTTCCTGCAGTATCGTCTTGACACCCTTCTGCAAAGAGATCTCCACCTTAACTCCATTCCTCTTGCTATAAATTCTATAAACCTGTGCTTTGTGCTTTATTGAGTTGCTGTGCTTCAGCCAGGCTTTACTGGTAATTTAATGATTGTCTATAAAGGCCTCTGGGTGCAGCTTACTCTTTCCATACTGTCTGCTTATCCCCGACCCAGGAGAGGTGCCCTAACCTCTTACATTTGAGAGTAAGTGAAGCAATGTATTTAGAAGGCGAGTATACTGCCAAACACCAATTAAGCCATCAGTAAGTGCTAATTTTTTTTCAGGACTAGGGTGGGGTTGGTTCCATTTTTCTTCTCAGCAAAATATTACCTGTTGGGCTCTTGGAGGAGCATTGCTTCCTGCGAGTATGACTTTGTGAGTGTAGCCCCTGAGGCAAATTAGGATATTATTTATTCATCAGCCCAGCGTGTATTTTTGAGCGCCAACTAGAGATGCGTGATCTATGTTGGAATAAATGAACATGATACGGCTCAGCCATTAGCATATGGAGGTTGAGGTAGAGCAAAGCCGACATGGAAAGTGAGTTTTATATCTCCAGGGAGGGTGGATGGCCTTTGTGGGGCAGGCTTACAGAATGGATAATGTATATTGAGTTCTGTGTATGTCTGATCCCTTGCCAGACGCTAAGAGTCTTTTGGGCAAATAGAACAGGAGGGGGTGGAGGCAGAGGAAGGGAAGGCACAGAGGGATTGAAATGGGCACACTCAGGAAGACTCTATGGATGGAATTAGATTATTAACAACAGAGCATTGTTATAGTACTGTGGGAACCCGCCCATCCTGACAGCCACAGATACTTGCTTTTCTTTATACTATAAAGGCTCGTAAGCAATGCGGCAGCATTTTATGTGTGTGTGTGTGTGTGTGTGTGTGTGTGTGTGATTTAAAATCCATAGGTACACCCTTTTCACTGGTAACATGGAGGAGTACAATATTATTAAGTATTTGATATTCAGTAATAATATTAAGTATTTAATATTCATGTTAAATGCCCTACCTTGCATAGACAGCCACACCAACAGAAAAATTAAGTGGAATACCATCTCTAGTCCCTGTTGTGGAGTCCCCTCCCTAAAAGAAGTCACTTTCCATGTTGCTGTGACAAAACACATGGCTCATGTTTGGAGAAATTATGGTGTACAATGGTGAGATGGCATAGTGACCTTTGGACTTTGGTTACAGGACATGTGGCAGCTACTTGGTCACACCTTGGCAGACCAGGAACCAGACAGCCTGGACTGTAACTGGGGCCTGACAATAAACCACAAAGCCCACTCCTCAACAACCCAGATCGACCCCACCTTGTAAAGGTTCAACGACCTACCAAAACAGTTGGGAACCAACTACACGTTGGGAACCAACTATTCAAATACATAAATCTATGAGAAATACCTCACATTCAAACTGTAACATTTCTTCCTGGACCCTATAGGCCCAAGGCCATCTCAGTACAGAAAACATTCGCTTTTAGAAATTCACGTTAGAGATTCAGAATTTCTGCAGTCCCTGTAGTTTTATTGTTTAACATTCTTTAAAACTTTTCCTGAGTCTCTTCTGAGACTCAAGGTGATCACCTTTGATAGTCAGCCTTTGTCAAGTCTAAAACCAAGTTACAGCTTACAGTATAGGACACAGAGTAAACATTTCCATCTGAAATGGAGGGGTGGAAGAAAAGCAAGGTATGATTGGATCAGAGTGAGGCCAAAACTCAGTAGGGAGAATACCACACCTAATAGGTTGATGTTCGCCATCTCAGACCATTGGCGGAGTCATCTGGGCTCCAGCCAGTTGGGAGCCCTGCTCTACAGCTTACAGTATACATGGTCTCTCCTTTGAGCTGGTTCCAATTGGTGCCAGCTCCTTTTCTTAGTTAGATGTCTCATGTTCTTATGTCCTGGTAGTTCTAAAAGGCTGGACTTTCTCTGCAACTCAGGCTTTCTGGTCTCAGTTTCATCATGGCCAATTTAGGAACTCCACTCAGGTAATCTGACCCTTACACACTGCCTATCTTTAGCAGCTTTTAGAAACCATGCCACAAACCACTATAGCCTTTTAACTCATATTTTGTATACCTACAAAGTTAGTCCTGTGTGGATGATGCCAAGTTCTAATACCAGTTTGAAATATAGCCTGGTCCACTTGGACCACGTCTGTAGTAGCCTTTGACTAAAGGTCTTAATCTTCCTCCAGTACAGATGGGATTACTTCTCTTCTGATCTTCCCTATAGGACCAAACTGAGGCTTGGGCATCTGTCACTGTATCCTTTCTAGAGTCCAGTAATAAGCAAGACAGTTCAGAGTCTGAGAACATGACCACACAATCAGCCCTGTGCCACTGCTCATGGGATGTGTGACATAACATCTACTTAATCTTTTTTTTATTAAATTTCTTCATCTGTAATAGTCATATCATTAATTATGTCAGTAGTGGCAAGAATTAAACACACTACTTTATATTTAAAGCACCCATATGTGGATTAATAATAGTTATTGTGCTATAGGCCCTTTCTTAAGCATATAATGACTTAAGTACATAAAGATTATGAAAGGAACTAATACTATCAAAACGAGAATCAAAGATAACTTATGAAATAAATATGGATGTGTTAAGTGTTAAATAGTTAGGCTCAGTGGCCAGTTGCATAAGGATTGAAATTTCAAAGCCAAAAGACGTGCAAACACCACTCTGAGACTCTATAACAGAACTTTCATAAGTTCTGATGCTATATGAGATGCTATAGAGAGGCCATAAGTAGAAAAATCATTTATTCTGTTGTGAAGATATATATCCTGGTACTTGACATGTAGCCAGGTTGGTCTGTAACACATGGTTATCCTTTTGTCTTACCAGCCTCCCAAGTTCTGGGATTATAGCTTTAGCCACCATAACCATCCAGCAAATGCCTTTTTGAAGGAGTGAATTTAATTATGATTCAAGTGCTTTAGATGATACAACTACAAGGATAATTTTCAAGTCAGAGACAAGTGCGGGGACTGATCTCCTGATATTACTGCCAGACCATTACATGCCAGTGAGCATGTTCAAGGGTGCACAGCCGTTATTTCGGTTGTATGTACGGAAGATGTGACTCTGAAATGATGATGTTGTTTTCAGTTTCACAATTTAGGCTTCTGTGAGAGTCTCCATGTGGAGAGTCTTGCCCCTCTGGAGGTGGATTTGATTCTTTAAAAAATAGGCATAATTCATTCTGATCTGCGTCTTATGAATAAGATAGGAGTTGAAGCTCAAAAGCACCATTTTATTTTGGCTCCCAAAATGAAATGGAAGACTGTCTGTGAGGCCTAAATACCAATTTTCTCACTTGATCTATAAGTCAGCTATGAGGGCAATTTCCCAGAAACATTCCAAATGTGTCTTGAGCCAAAATTAGCCCCATCAGAAGGAGCAGTGGTTTGCCAGGAGACAAGGAGGGAGTTTTAAGGGACCATTTCAGAGAGGTTCGGTGGCATGTTACCTTCAGAGACTGTGCACAGCTTCTTACAGTAATAAAAGGAACCTAGCATCTACAGAGTTTAAAGGAGACTGCTCATTAGTAGAACCTCACAGTGATTTTACAAGATACTAGGAGAGAATATTACTGGTAACACTCTCCAAGTGAAAGGGTAGACTCTAAGGGAGCTTGATGTGTTTGTTGATCAAGGTTCCAGAGCTGGTTGAGGGTAGAGCCACCTGCACCAAACCTGTATGATCAAGAAGGCAGACAAATCACACAACTGCTAGCATGAGAGGCCCAGTGACTGTGGAAATCCTCTTTGAGCTGAAGAAAGATGATGTGTGTATGTCCTGAGAATCTACCCACTTTATACACGTTTTCCATCTAGGAGGTAAAATGGTAAAGATAGGGATAGGTAGGGATATAGACATGTGTCCAATGGTCTGTACATTCATCCTACTCTGTCACTAGCATTTGTGACTTTGACACATTCCTCATATTTTACTTGCTTTCATTTCCTTCTCTATAGGAGACTAATGACACTTATAGAGTGCTATGAATGTGATTTTGATTTTTCTGCCTGACTGTGCTTCCGTGCGCAACTGCTGTTTGGTGCTAGGCTTGAGCAAAACACCCATGCACCTCTTAGGGTATGAGAAAATGTGGTCTAAGATGTACGAGGTCAAAACTGGGGCTCCCTGACTCCCAGGAATTCAGTCTCCACAAGTGGAGAACAGAAGAGGCCCACAGGCTGAGGATGAGCTCGGAGCTGGGGGGAGGGGGAGGCAGGAGTGGGGGGGACAGGGGTGGGAGGGTAGGGGTAGGGGGGCTGGGGGTTGGGGGATTGGGAGTGGGGGGTGGGGGCTGAGGGGGTGGGGGCGGGAGGGGATCCCAGACTCATGGACATCTGCATGCTGCTGGGTCGCAGGGAGTTGGGAACAGAGTTGAGTCTGTGCTCTATGGAGTGTGGTGGGGAGTTGGGGGGAGGGGGCTGGTGGAGGGGGCAGGATGGTGGTGAGGGGTGTGTATGTGGCAACTCCGGAGGAGCTCAGAAGTGGTGAGTCTGTCTGGGAGCAACTTCTGTGGGAGGCTTAGGTGGTGCGGTTCTGTAGATGAAGGCCTTCTCTCAATGCTCCCAATGGCGGTTCTTGATGAAAGAGACAGTCTTTACTTCCAAACTGTTTATTGATTGCTCATTGTGGAAAATGGCTACATACCACCTCCTCTGAGTGGATCAGAGATTTTACAGGAAGGAATATCCGGGAAGGGAAGCTTATTGGCTTAACCTTCTGGGCCTCTAGATACCTCATTTGTGTGGAGAAGTCTGTTGTGATCTATATCATCATAGGTCACATTCCTGTGTAGGGAGTGTGGTCTTATAACTGGGGCCTGGTCAGAAGCAGGTGAAGCTCCTACTGACTTCTCAGAGGTTCCCTCTCAGAGGTTCTGGGGCTTCCAACCCATTCAACCTTACCAGGTTTCCTGGCACAGTTCCACAACTCTTCATTTTCTTTTTTATAAAGGAGAGATATCATTGAGGTGACTGTCTCTTATGTTATTTGCAGTGAAAATTTCGTGTGTGTGTGTGTGTGTGTGTGTGTGTGTGTGTAAGTATCAAAATAAAACACAACATAAGCCAGAGTGGCAAGGAGGGGTGAGGGTTAGGAAGAAAAGGGATTATTGAACCAAATAATCTTTCAGTGGATTGAAACTGAGCATGTTTGTACAATTTTTCAGGGTGTTATAAGTTTCCCCGAGTTCAGTAGCCATTAGACTCTGGCAAGAGAGATTATTCATTGCTGAAGGTGCAAGACTGCCAGGGTCTGCTTGTCTCAGAAGTCTTCAATCAGATGATGTGTCTGGACAAAGGCACCTTCTTTGTCCCAGGGGGGCCCAAGGAGATGGCAGGTTGGGTCTAACTCCTCTGGCCTACACTGGCAACTCTCTTTTTTCCTTCTGTAGAGATAAACCTGTAGAGTCATCACAACAGAGGAGCAGAACCCAAGCAGGGGGATGTCTGAACAGGGTGGGTCATGTATATGTTAAGCCTGTAAGTTTGCTTGGGAGCACATTGGTGGTCTGTTGTTAAAACCTCAAAAAAAAAAAGGCAAGCATATTTGAAGAATTAAGTCTTGGAAGGAGTCCCTTAAGTGAGGAGTTACCTGTGTTGTGTTAAGGAAAGCAGAGAGAAGAATTGAGAATTTATCTGTTTTGGATGGCTGAGGGAGAAAATATCATGTTAACTGTGTATCTGGGATAGGCAGCAACAGCTTGCCTGTAAAAAGAAACTAGTTGTTAATTAAGGATTAAATAATGGTTATTAACGTAGTTGGTGTGATCTGTAGGAGTAGGTTAAACATGATTTTTGAAGTTTAAAAGAGATTTTAGGACAATTTTAGGTTAGAAGGCACTAACATTGTTTTAGATGCTCCTGTTAGGGGAAAGAGCAAGTATTTAAACAAAGGAGCATGGGAAATTTGGGGTTAAGAGTCTCAGGTGTGTTCCCTCCCCTGCCCCCCCTCAACCCCCCTCCCCTTGACCCCCCCAAATTCTCAGCAGCAAGATCCTATTTCTTGGCAGGCTCTTTTCACCTGGGGTGGGGTGGAGTGGTGGGGTGGTGGGGGAGCTGGGGGGGGGTGGGGGATGGGGGGGTGGGGGGTGGGGGGAAGGGGAAGGGGAGGGGCCTGCTCTACCAGGCCCAGGTTGATTCTGCTCTAGCAGGCAGGTGCCCACTGTCCCTGCTTGTTTTTGCTAGAAGGCAGGGATGTGTTGTTTTTTATACACCTTAAAAGTAGAGACAGTAGAGAGCAGGGAGGTGGTTCAGTGAGGTAGCTCTGCTTGAAAACAAAAGTGGGAAGAAGACAGGGTGTGTGTCTTGAGAGTGGGAAGGCCTGAATCTTTGGAACTAGTGCCAGGTGTTACTTTGTTTAATCCATGGTTCTGATATGGGTCTGCATGGGTCACCAGCTGGGACATGTGTCAGCTGGGTATGTCCCATGTTGTAGGCACCAGACTGTGTTGTCACTGTGAATACACATCTGACAAGAAGCAGCTTAAGAGAGGAAAGATCTCGTCTCACGGTCTGAGGAGTTATAGTTCATCACCGTACAGAAGACAGCACAGGAGTGGCTTGTTTCTGTGGTCCTGGGAGCTCAAGGCTGCTTGTTCACCTCTCAGTGGTCAGGAAGCAGAACGTGAGTGCAGGCACTCTCCTGATTTCTCTTTTTTCACTTTTTATTTAGTCTGGGACACTGCTCTCCATGGATTGTTCTGCTCATAGTCACAATGGATTTTTACCTGTCTTCAGTCAATCTTTTCTGGAACTGCTGTTACAAACAGGCCCAAAGATGTGTTTCCTAGGTGACCTTGAATCCAGTGAATCTGAAGCGAACATTGAAAAATACCCACTAGGGGCATATAAGGCCTGTATTTGATTCATCATAAAGATATTGAGCCTATTACTATTTCATTCAAAGATCATGTAATGTCAGTGATATCATCCCTCCCTCCATATTATAAAAGGGAAAACTGAGGTGAAGTATTTTGCCCAGTTTCCCATCAAGGTCAGAATTGGGTCATTGTGTATGACAATATAGCATGCATACTTATATGCTGTAATTAATCTGCTACCTTGAATTATGCTCACTAATGAGCAGGTGGCGAGATAGATTCATGTTTTATAGAACTATATAGAAAGACCCTTTGTTTCCTTTAGTGTGGTCCCTGCAAAATATATCTGAAAGCCATAGCAGATATTTACCTATCCCCAAGAAGTCTCCATCCCCAGAGGATTACCAAATAAAATGGATTCCTTAAATACAACTCACTTTACAACAGTCTTAAGCAATGTAGTTTTAGAAACAAGGATATATTTTTCAAATTTGTGTTTCCTTTGTAATTAAATGTGAAGTTGATTCACTTGAGGCTTAAGATTTCCCCTGCAGAGAACATGCCTAATGACTTCCATCTCTGTCACCAATGTCTTAGGCTTATGAGATTTATGCTTGACATTATTGATGACAATGTTGTCATTTTTCCCAGTGTGGTTCATTTCCAGAAAGTAACGATTATAACGGAAACACCCAAACAACTGAATAAACAACCTCTGATCTGCATATATGTCAACTCAGCCAACACTGAGCTGCTGTCTCCAAGACCAATGCATTCCAATTCCATCATGTGACAGTTTGGAGTTTCAGCCATGTCCAATAACAGTATAAAAGTCCATGCTAAACATGTAGAAGAAAACTAATAGCTTGTCAAACTTGAACAAACAAAAGCAAAGACAAGTGGCAGAGAGAAGGACATCTTGTAAATGAGGAATAGTCAACATTGGGCAAAGAATCTCATTTTGTTTAGCTACTAAATATTTCCTAGGAAGCCCCAAACTAAACATCTTGTTGACAATCCCAAAGCTATGTATGTAGTGAGTCACAGAAGATCCATTTGTGTGTGTGTGTGAATTAAAGAAATATCCATAATTTTTCTTTTCTTCCTTGTCTTGACTTCCTTATGAGTAGGGTATAGTTTTTTTTCTTTGTTAAGTTTAAGTTTTTCCAGTAAGACTCATTTAGACCTGCCCCAGTCACACCCATCTTGGTAGATTGGAAGAAAGATGCCCAAGTACCTTGCTGCTGGAACCACCAGAGGATGATTGGGTGATGGAGAGATGGGAAAGATGGAGTACATGGTAGAGAGATGGAAGAGAAAGCGAAGCCAAAGGGCTCATACATTGTATGGAAAAGGCAGGACTGGACACTCACGAGCAGCTGGGAACAGGCAAATATGAGGATGCTGGGATGAGATCCTGGAGCAGGCTGCTGCCAAGGGCCTTGTCTGGATCTGAGCTCCTTTTACAGCTGGAGTCTGTCTGTGTGGATGTCTGTGGCCTGAGTTAACGCCAACGCCAAGTGGATGTCTTCAATCTGGGCTGCCACCAGAGACCATGTGGATATCTGAGGGTCATGTTACAGTAGGGGGACATGTTGATTTGAATGGCCTGCACTGCTATGGGGATAGCCTGGGCACATGTCTGGGCCTGTGGCTTTCTCTGTTGATGTCCCAGGCCTGTGTTGCCACCAAAGGCCTTGCAGATGTCCCTGGCTGAGACACTGTACTAAGTTAGGCCTGCCCATCATCTGGGCAACACAGTAAAGCTACCCTGAAGATGGGGTAGCTGGTGAGCCAACCTGCGTGTGTGAGCTTGGGCTGGCTAGCCCTGCCTTGTTGTGGGGTGGCTTGGGTGAGGAAGAGACACCCTTCCCCAAACCCCCTTCATCCCCCTGCCTGAGGCAAGTGGAAGAGCTAACCCTGAGGTCATGAGAGCAGGAGAGCTGGCTATACCCCCTCATTGGCTGCAGTACTCAGGAGAGCAGGCCCTGTACCTCACCTGGGAAACATAGTAGAGCTCTTCTCAGTGACAAAGGTGCAGGTGAGCTGCCCCAAGCACATGGGAGCAGAAGAGCTGGCCTGCCCCTTGCTGGTGCGGCAATGGGCAAGCTAGTTGTAGCAGCGTTTGAGTCCCCACTGGTGGTGCTGGCATGCAAGAGAATTGGTGGGCTGGTCCAGAGCTTTGACTTGGCCCACCACAACGTTTATCACATCTATGGTCTGCTGGAGTGCACGAATGGGTCTGTCCTGTAGATCCTAAACTGCAGGATCTTCATGGAACAGGGCAATAACAGGAAATCTGAAAGGAATCCCCATGAGGATCCAGTATAGATAGAATAGCAGAAGCCAGAGGTCTCAAAACAGGCTAATGATTCATTGTAATGAACATTTACAAGTTCATGTGTATGAACAGCTTCCACAACGTGCGCGGGTGCGCGCATGTGTGTGTGTGTGTAATCTTATTTAATTTTGTTTTGGTGTGTCAGGGCAAAAGGTGGAAGGGATGGATTGTGACTGGGATTTAGGTGCATGATGTGAAATTCACAAGGAATCAATAAAAAGTTCAAAAAAGAAACCAAATTAAAAAAATAAGACTAGCTCTCTTCAGTGGTGTGTACCTATATGTGGCAATCGCCAGTTCTAGTCTGAGGTCTTGACAGTTTCTAGCAATTCTTTGACTTCCTTTTGATATCAGAACTGTTAGGAGGAAGTGTTCCATCATTCGTGGTCTTGGATTTAAAGACAGACAAAGAAGATCTGACAATAAACAAGGCTAGGGTGGAGATTGGCCCCCTTGATCTGAAAGTGTGGTGTAAATACGTTTGAGGTAAGTTATTGAACACTGTTATTCAGTTATTTGTTATTCAGTTATTTGTTATTCAGTTATTTGTTATTCAGTACAATGATAAAACCCACCACTACCACAAGAAACTTGTGTTAACTGAAGAGTAGAAATATATGGTATAATGTAACAAGTCTGCTTTAAGTCAAGGACTCAAATGACAGTGTTTCTCTAACTGTATAGTAAACCTTCATCCACCATCTATCATCCACCCATTCACTAATCTGTCCACTTTTGACTCCTTCTTAACTCTGATTTGCTTTATATGTTGGTTTTCTTCATCTGGAGGGAAGTTTATTCTGTGCATTTACTACCCTGTAATTTACAAAATAGTATTCCTGGAAAATGCTCTGGGAAACTCTTCATGGGCTAATAGACTTGAGAAAAAAATGTCTACTATATTTCAAATTTACAAATTCACTTGTCATTTAAAGCACACAAGCAAGTAAACAAAAAAACAATGAGAAGTTGTTATAGTAGAAAATAAACTAATATGATTTGTTAGTGTTGCCCTTCCTAAAATAATTTGTGTTGGTTTTTCCACGCAGTTCATCTGCCTGCATGCTGTGCAGGTCACCTGTTTGCCCGCTGCATGGCCGCAGGGATACAGCGGAGATTTAGGCTGCAACGTGGAGGTCACACCAGGCCAAACAGTTCCATGTGGGGCTTTATTTAAGATGGGGAAAAGGTGTAGCAGGCAGGAAGAAGGAAGGAAAAGAAAAGAGAGGAGAAACACTACCCAATTATATACTGGTGATGAAGTAAATTACAGGTAATTCTGGGTATATGGTGGCTGTTGCCTTGGCAACAGGCCTATAGTTGCACTGTGCTAATTGTTGTCTATGTGGTGTCACAAGTCTCAGTACTAACAATCTGACCACTCAAAATTTCTTGATTTGAATTTTGGGGAATTGTTCTACAAAGGACATAGGGCACCTAGTCTTAGTTTTGGCTAGTCCACAAGGTTATCTACTCCCTTTTATTGCAACTTGTATCTCCAATCACAAAGTGAGGGGGTTGGCTTTCTTGGTCATTTAAGACTTCAAAGGGCTCTAGAATCTATAATTCCAATACTTCTCCATATGTTGTGGAAATGGGGGTAGTGTGGCTAGGAAAGAAATGATTAGGTGTTGGTCGTGGAGGCATTGTCTAGAGCTTCTGAGGCTCAACACATTCAAGATTAGGAGGATGGAGATGGTGCAGTAGTAACCACGCTGGTTTATTCAGCCTGTCTTGGGACATATGGCCTAGCTCAGGTTACCCAGTACCCTCAACATTCCATTTTTTTTATGCTGGTTTCCCTCTTTTATAATTTGTGTCCGTTGGGCCTCTTGGATTGCATCTGTTTCACCCCAGACTCTGCAGCCCCTGCAGCAGTTCTTTGGAAACTATTCTTAGTGGCATTCAGCTCAGCTGCTGGTTCTGGGAGGAGAGTCTGCTACAAATCCTCCATTAGTCAGGATGCTTTTCAAGGCTGAGAATAAAACCCTGACTCAAGCTGGCTCAAACAAAAGAGAATTCATTATTTTGCAAATTAGGAATTCCAGGGGCCAGGGCAGATCTGAATCTGGTTGAATCAGCCATTCAACAATAGAATTCAGGGCAGGTTTCCCCCTCCCTTTTCCCTGCTCTGCCATCTTTACCTAGCATCTGATGGAGGGGGCAGTAGCTGCACACACACATTCCATCTCAAAATGACAAGATATGGAGAATAAAGGGGCACATTTTCCTGTGACTATTTTTTGGAAACAATGGTATCCCCAAAACCTAGAAGGTTTCTCTCTCATGTTTCATAGGTCAGAATTAGGACCTGACCATTCCTCAACCCATCAAATATGGAGAAATCAGCATCATCTTAAGACCAGTCACACCCATCCCTGGAGCTGGGGATGATGCCAACTACTAAGGAATATCATATGTCAGAGGTAGAACAAAGCATGGGTTGTGTTAGGAAGGAAGAAAAGAAAGAAGGAAGCAAGAATTGAGGGAAGGAAGGATAGCTAGATGGAAAACGGAAAGATGCTAAGAGAAGAAAGGGGGAAGAAAAGGGTCTTAGAGTAATCTGGAATTATTAATCTTCCTAGCTGCAAATATAAGCCTGATGCTAACCTTTTACATCATATTGTACTAGTCCTGAATTTCAGGGTAAAAAATCTTCACTTACCTCAGCATCTGTGTGCACTAAACTTTAGGAAGAAAGGTTGTAGATGGCAGAAATGCACTGTGTTCTGCTTTAATAATTCCATATGGACTACAGCTTTTTCTGTCTTCTAAGACTTACGTACTCACCCCTGACACAGAAGAACCAGTGTAGGAAATTTCTCCACCCATGAGAAATGTTCAGCTGGTAGGTTGACTCTAGTACTCTGCATAAAAGTGAGGGCAGTACAGTCCTTATTTAGCCATCAAACTCCATACTGGACTTGTAGCTCAGACCCTCATGTCTATTCTTCCAGCTAGGCCACTGAAAGCCAGGATTTTGCCCCTAGGTATGGAATCTTCAGCCAGTTATTTTACTTCTTCACCTATTGCTTCTCTGTAGAAGTAATAGTAGTGGTGGTGGTGGTGGTGGTAGTGATGATGATAAGACGTCAATGATGGACTGACAACAACGATGACAATAACAACAATGATTATGATGACAATATTTTAATTACATTTCTATTGCTGGGATAAATGCCCTTATCAACACAATTTGCAGAAGAAAGAGGTTATTTGTGCTAATGGTTACAGGGATTCATGACTGAGCAACATGACAGCAAGAACATAAAAGCACAGAGAGTAAACTGGAAGCAGAGGGAAGATTTTGGGTCAGAAAGTTTGTCATCAGTGACATATCCTCCTTCCTAAACTTCCCCAAACAGCACCACCAACTGGGGATCAAATGTTTCCATATAGGAGCCTATGGGGGATCTCGATCAAACCACTATAGTAATTCTCACTCCTTCAAATTATTGAAAGGATGAGAAAAAAAATCATTAAATACCTTCCCACAGAGCCTGTGCAGGGCAACTGCTTAATAGCTCTTCTTGGTTATTATTTTTATGAGTATAATATAGATATTCTTGTGATATTATCTTCAAAACTTCCACAGCAGCCAGTGGAGACACACTGAATGTTCTGGGCCCACCAGAGCTGTCTTTTCTTTCCCTGATGGCATGACATTAACACTCCTCAGCCTGAAGGACAGACTCAAATGACATAAGGACAAGAACTCCACCAATGATTCCATGGCTTGGGCTGCCAAGTATGCTTTGGGGGACATTTTTTGCTCATCTCCCATGAAGCATATTTTAGATTCCTTCTTGTCATATTGCAAAGACTATGTGACAAAACAAGCTAGAATATACTGGTGGTTCTTTGCTTCATGCTGTGGTTCATTATCTCTTGAGTCAGTGTATGTGTACAGTATGTGTGGTGTGTGTGTGTGAGTGTGAGTGTGTGTGTGTGTGTGTGTGTGTTTGTGTGCATACACATGCACAAAACATTCAAGAAGGTCTAATGTTAGGAGCTCTGGCCTGTAGGATGAGTCAGAATCAGGGCCAGGGAAAGGACCTATGAAAAGCCACAAAATAGTTTTGTGTCTTGCAGTCTTGCTACCTCACAGAACCTTTCTCTCTTTAGAAAGTTTTCCAGTCCCAGTTGGGGCAAGAAAAGATAATATGAACGAAACCCATTCATTAAACCTTGTATAGGTTTCCTTGGGTTGCTGTAACAAATTTCCTCGAACATGGTTGATTAAAACAACCAATTTATTCCTTCATTCTAAATATCAGAACTCTTAAATCAAAATATTCATATAACCATACTCTCTTGAAAGTCTCAAGGGCATGTCTTTCTAGCAACCTTTAGCTGATGTTGGCTGTAGGAATTCTTTGGCTTAAGGACCCCTAACATCAATCTTCACTTGAGCATATCCTTGTCCTTTATGTGTCTTGTCACCTTCTGTTTTCTTGTAAGGATACTGATACTGGACTTAGGAGTACTCTAATTCAGGATGATTTCATCTTGAGATACTTAGCATAATTATATTTGGGAAGGTATTTAAAGGTGTTCTGTTCCTATATTCCAGACAGATGAAGCCTTTGCTTTTTGCCCTTTCTTGATAACAGGTGACAGAGCATGCAAGCATGACTGAATGCAACCCTACCAGCAAGCTTGAGAACAGTCACCATTGACATTGTCCTGGAAGGTGAGGAGTTTGAGCTGACTCAGTTGCTGTACATGTTCATCCATTTGTTCTTCATAACGGACACAAACTTCTCTGTCTGATCCCACTGTACGAATGCAGATACTATGTCTTACTTTTCTATTGCTGAGATGAGGTACTGTGATCAAGGTAATTTATATAATAAAGCACTTAACCTGGGGTTTTATGGTTCCAGAGGGTTGGGGTCCGTGATCATCATGGGAAGGATGATGGCAGCCGGCAGGCAGTACGCGGCAGGTGGCAGGTGGCAGGTGGCAGGCAGGCAGGCACTGGAGCAGTTGCTGAGAGCTCACATCTTGAGAAAACAACCATGAGGCAAAGAGAGAGTAAACTGGGAATAGTGCAGGTTTTAAAAGCCTCAGAGTCCACTCCCAGTGCACATCTCCTCCAATAATCTCTTAATCCTTCTCAAACAATTCTGACAACTGGGGACGAAGTATTTACATGTATGAGCCTATGAGGTCTATTCACATTCAAACTACTACACACAGGGACCTAGTGAGATGATGTAACTTGTTCAATAGCTACTAGGAAGCAAACCCATTATTTAAGTTTAAAAATTTCATATTTTAATTTGAAGCAGAGAAATTGCTTTTATTCCTTCTGTTGTACATAAGGAAATACATTTTTGAGCCAATAACAACTCAAAGATAAGGCAATGTTTTTATCTACCAAGGAATCAAGAAACTTCTCTCTTCCACTCAGTTTTTGATAAGAAATCCTAATGTAACAGCTCAGATCCCTTGGAGATTAGAAGCATTGCCACAATAGCTCTAGCTCTCCATATTGTAAGAAGTGCATGCTCAGAGGTTTCAGATATGTGTTTTAGGTAGCAGAGAATTTGCTCCAGGCTAGAGTTAGCTTTCATGCCTATAGGCCCAGAACTGTCAACCAGAGACCCTTTGAGAGGGTGTTTGATCCTTGCAGCACATCTATGAGTCTTCTTTTCTACCTTAATGATCAGAAGCACTGGAAGGAGTAAGGGAGCCATAATTTATCACTCACTTGTTGTTTGTCATACTATTCAACTGGTGTTTTCAAATAAGTGATCCTTTCAGTCCTCAGATATGATTATCACTACCCAAGCACACCTCTGAGAATGAAGACACCAAACCAGGTTTAAACAAGTGATGCTGAAAAACAGATTGCTTAACTGGGAGCACAGCAGCCCCCATATCTGTTGCATTAATTGCTATGCTACTCAAATTGAACGTTCCTTGACACCTGCCCAATGTTCTGGATTCCTGAATTTAAGACTCCCACATGTAGCGTTCTATTTTAACATGCCTTACACAGCTCAATGGTTGGGCCATTGCTATATTTCCACGTTGCAAATGCTGCCCTTCCAATACTCCTGAATTATTACTTACTAAAGTCTATATCCCCATCTTTACTACCCTAGACCCTATCAGGGGGGCCCTTGGGCCGCTCATGCCCAGCTCTTACAGGGTTGTATGCTCTTGCTTCTCCAGCTCTCAAGCCTGATACTCCTACCTCCCCCACTCTATGGCCACTCCTCTTCCTCTCCTCCTGCATTCTTTGCCTGAGAATCTCAAGTTCTGCCTCTGTCTTCCTGCCCAGCCATTAGCTGTTGGCAACTTTATTTACCCACATTTATATCCCCACAGCATCTTACATGCAGGTATGTGAATTCTTGTGTAACTTGGGAACCCAATTAACATAAAAATAAACACTAAACCAAATCCACAACACAGATCTATACTGAGTCTGTCTTCAAACTACAATAACCTAGCCAAGTTACCTGTCAAGCTATCATATGAGCTTTATGGGTATAGTCCTAGCCTGTTGTGCTATAACAAACCTTTTTAGACAGGTAGTCATTTGGTAGTCCTGGCTGTCCTGGAACTCACTCTGTAGACCAGGCTGGCCTCGAATTCAGAGATCTGTCTGCCTCTGCCTTTGAGTGCTGGAATTAAAGCCATGTGCCACCATTGTTGGTGTTATATAAAGCTTTAAAGAAACTGTTATGATTTTAACATAATGTGTCCCTATAGAGTCATAGGCTGAGAACTTAGATACTAGTTGTATTAGCCCTCAGATTACAAATTCCATCTTATACAATAATATATAAAGAATGATCACAATAGAATCAAGAGGTTGTAGAGTTTAAGTAGGCCTCAACGAAGGCAGAAGCAGAGATTTGATATAGGAATAAAGAGAGTTACTGATGATGGTTAGAGAAGATGTGAAGCTTAGCCACAAAGGTGTTGAAGAATCAGAGATAGTTCAAGGTCACTGAAGGTCAAACATAGTGAGTCCAGTTGGACTAGTGGCAATTCTAGTATGGACCATTATTAAGCAGAGACTACTGAGTTGGGTTGAAGCTTCAGAGACAGTCACAGTCAGGATTTTAAGAACATTTAGAAGTTCATTCCTGTTTTACCTGTGGTACATGAACTGGGTGGGCAGATCATGAGGTACCATTACACAGCAGCGTTAAGTATCCCTCCTTTTACATGATCCAGGTTAGGGAACTACATCCTTATATCCTTGTATCAATAATGTTATGTAGCAATTTCTTTCAACTGAACCCACCCTGACCCCCAAGAAGGAGACTCATAAGACTCATGGACTAAACAACTCACAAGTATTAGGAAGTTCCTGAAACTAACAAGATTTGCAGAAACCTCTACAGGTTACAGGGAGATTCTTTAGCTGGCAGTATAAGCTTGTATTTTTCAAAACCTAATTTAATAAGTATACTTAAACTCTTTAACCTCCCTGTTAGCCCACCAGCCACCAGAGATAGTGGAAAGGAAAAATTAATAGGGCAAAAGAGGATGTTGACCTGTTTAGAAATAGTTCTTTGGGGTGATTTCAATCTTAATCTATATTTGAATCTAGAAATATTTACCTTGGGCTATAGCCTGCCTCCTTAACCCTATCAGTTGATACTGTTTCTATTCAGAGAACACAGATATCTCTTGCTGCCCTCTAATCCATTCAGTCTCAGAACTGTAAGTTCATATGGTAATTTATTCCCTCCTAGGCCTGAAATGTTTACTTAGGCTTTATTCCTCTCTTTTATATTTATTTCCTACTTACAAGGACAGTAACAGATGGACATTGTAAATGTTTATTTATAAAGATTTACTTACTGATTTTAAAAATTGTGTGTGTGTGTATGTGTGTGTGTGTGAGAGAGAGAGAGAGAGAGAGAGAGAGAGAGAGAGAGAGAGAGAGAGAGAGAGAGAGTCTGCAAGTGTAAGAGTAGGTGACTGTGGAGTCCAGAAGTAGGTCCTTTTGGAACTAGAGTCATAGACAGTTATGAGTCACTTAACATGGGTGCTAGACACCGAATTTGAGTCCTCTGAAAGAGCACCACACACTGTGAACGGCTGAGCCAGCTCTCCAGTAACCTGATGTCATCTTTAAAGATGTAAACTGGGTCACTAAGCTCCCTAAGAACTGTTTAGAAAATTCCTGCCTATATGCCTCCAATTTCTTCTACTGTGTCTCAAAGACCCTGGACTTTAGTTGCCTGAATTTGCAGCCTCATTCTGGTCTTAGAGCCTCTGCATTGTTCTATTTGACTGAATTGCCCTTCTTTCCAGAGCGCAAGGCAGCCCTTTCTCACATTGTTTGAAGAATCTTGTCTGAACATATGACTGAATTAGCTGCCTCCCACAAGCCTTCTCTCTAGCCACTTGCTTTTCTTGATAATGCTGATCTATTTTGCCTCAACTCTTTTATCCCAATCTTATCATCTTATCTTGCTCTGTCAAAGCTATGACAGCATAGATGTTATATATTTGTTATTTTTACTACTAGAATTTCAGTACAAGAATACATTACAGATGTGTTACAGACATTTGGTGAATGCATGAACAAAGTCTGTCCTTTTTGTGATGGTACTTATGATTTTGTAGTTGCTTATCTAGCCACTTAGGAAACATTTTTAAGCTAAAATATTGCCAAGGAACCTCACGAGTAAGTATTCTGACTTGTTTACTCTTTAAGTGGGAGGCACAAAGCAGGCAAATACTCCAGGTTTGTAATCTTAAGCATTGCCTGGAACAGAACTTTTGGCTATTGAGTTTTTCTTTTCTGGACACATACTTTTCTCAGTGGGCAGGATATACACTGCAAGTGGGCTCACCAGTCAGGGCATGTGACTGACCAAGGCTGTGTCAGCCCAAGAAGAGATGTGTTTTAGAAACCGTTATTCCCCTGGAGCCTCCTTGACCAACAGTTATACCATACCTGACAGAGGGAATTTTGCTTACTAGGTCAAAGTCCACAGATGGAAATGAATGAGACTAGATAAAGAACCGAAAGATGCCATAGTCCAAGGTAAGGGGGTTGTGAGCAGAGAAAGCGTCAGAGAGGTGTACAGAACCAGCTCTTTGCAGATTGCTCAGATCTGGACCTGGTTCTCAGTGTATTGGAGACAAGCTTGGCCCAGCAGAGATAGAAAGAAGAGTCTGTGTTCTCTAGGGATCGGGAGATCAGCTGAGTAACCTTGTAAACAATCTGCTTACTCATTGCTATCTGCTCATGTAACTGCTGTGAGTTCCTGCTGGGGTGGGGCTGGGGAGGTAGGAAGATACCATTTTGGAACCATTAACTGGGTCCCTGCAGTTATCTCCCATCATCCCTAAGGCATCTCAATGTCCTAGCTCCACTTGTCTGATAGAATTGCTAGAAACATCTGGATAAAGAGACAGTGAATAACGTAGTTACAGAAAGCACTATGTTTGGGACACAGTTCCCAGAATCTTTATATTCCCCTCCCCCAGAGAGAAGATAGCATTTTGTAACCATTAACTGAGTCTCTGCATTATTCCTCCAAGTACAAGATTCTAGCTTTGTCAGTGAGGTTCCAGGGTCTATGTCCTTGACTGATGTGCTCCATTTTCTTTTAAGTTCTGGTTGCAGCCTTTGGAGCCTGATGGCATTTTATTCCTTGTTTTCTTTTGCTTGGTTTTAGCTACAGCAAGTCATAAATGGTTAGCCGGAGCACGGTTGACTCTATTTCTTTTGCCACAGGCACTGAGCTTACAGAGCTGCTCAGGCAAGTCTAGGCTTTTTGCTGTAGTCATAAACAAAGGATGGATTCCTCCAGTCCTGTCTTTAGGTATGTTTCAGCATTTGCAGCTGTAAGATAATTAGTTTGTCCCCAAACTGTGTGACACGATTAGTGCTTTCTATGTGGTATTGAGCAGATTTGGTCCACAGTCACAGCAAGGAGCTGCAGGTAGCAGTTAAATTTATATTTCTTCTTTGGGAGAAGCCACACCTGATAATTAAGGCTTTGAATTCCCTGCTGAAAATGAGTCAACAAATCACCTCCGTCATTAACCAGAGCCACGGCAGGAGCACGTGAACCTCTGCTTGCAATGATAAAACCACACTGCCTTCTGAGGCAGGAAATGTGGGTTTCAGGGAATGCTGTGCTGCTTCCTCACAGGGATTTTAAAAAGACCAGAGAGCAGCTCTGTCTTGGAGGACACTGTTTCTATATACAGCACACAAGCAGCGGCCATCTTGGAGATTGAGATACAAGGCTTGGGCAGCAGAAGATGGGGGAAGAGGGAAGAGGAGGGTGAGAGGGTCAGGTTCTCAATGCTACTGTTGAGAATTGAACTAGCAAATTGTGAAACTGCCTTGCTTGGAGACTCTGGGGGATCTATGAAAAATAAGTCCCAGTGTTGTTTAAACTACTTTAGCTGGGACTTATCTGAAGCTGTTATCTGAAGCAGAAAGCATGCCTATTGATGTAATGGGCAGTCATGAGGAGCAACTGAGAGAGTGGCTATAATTTGTTGGGTTCCTCTTGTGTGTAGCCTGAAAAAAAAAGTGATATTAATAGCCAAGTATTCTCCAAGTTGGTCTTTCCGTTGTGTGCTGTGATGCATGCCTTACTTGGGAATAGTGACACTTTTGGTTGTGTGAATGTTGGTGTGTGTGTGTGTGTGTGTGTGTGTGTGTTTGTGTGTGTAGGAAGGGGAACAGAATGCAAAAGGGTCCAAGATTTTGGCATGTAGGCATGAGATTGGAGGTCATTAATGTCCCTTGCTGGGCACATGACATACAACAGCAATTGCTCCAGAATCAATACCTTCCCATGCCTACCAACTTGTTGAAGGCAGTAACTGAGGAAACTGTACAACTTTCCTATTTCCTTTCCGCCTCTTAGAAATCATTATTCTTCCTTGCTGGTGTTCAGGAAATCATATGTTTTGCTTTTTGAAAATTATTAAATTATATCATATACTTATTGTTTTATAAAGTATTATATGTGCTATAAAGTTATATGATATAACATTCTATATAATCATACATTCTATACATAAATATATAATGACAGAAAAATGCTTTTCCTCATAGATTGTACATGAAAGAATTCTTAGTTTTTTATTTTAGAAACGTTTACTGTGTGTGTAAGCACACATCTATGTAATGTAGTGCAGAATTAGTATTTTAATACTGTCTTGGTTGCTTACACATTCAGGCTGAGCTTGTGAAGGAAATAGCAAGGTTTCCACTAAAAGAGTTTCCAGCTGGTAGGATGTAGGGTTGGGTGCAGGGATATATCCTCCCTGCCTCCTGTAATCACCTCTTATAGACAGCAACACAATAAGAAAGGTTGGCATTTGGGGGATTCTGTGAGCTCTGGGCATAAATCCAGGAGATTAGTATTGCCTGAGCCCAGCTCAAAATAACATTACCAGAACCAGTGTGTGTGAAAATGGACTCATGGTAGCATCTGTTCTAATTTCATCTCTCTCTAACCCTTGAAACTAATTTCTGAATAATGATGGGTAATTTAGAAGTGCATATGATTGTGGCTTTCATTCCTGACAGTAAGGAGATAAGTAGGTTCCTCTGCTATTAGGATGGAAAATGGGCAGGTCTACCTGCTCACCAGGTAGGGAAGCTTCCTTGATATTTGTCTTCAACTTACAAACTGAGGGGTGTGAGACTCTGTCCCATCTTCCTAGGGTGGCAGATAGTATAGAAGAAATTAGACAAGAAAACACCATTCAAAATCTCTGAGATGCTTTATAAAATACAGAGAGCACAGAGCTGTCAAGTTTGGCATGGACAGGATTAGGTGATTCATCCCAGTGGACCAACTCATTCTGCTACTTGGGGAAAACACTGTTGTCAATATCAAAAATGACTGATTCTTCATTTCTTCCTTTTTCATTCCTCATTTCTTCCTTTTTTGCCTTGCAGGCTGTGCAATGTGTCATGACAGCTTGTGTCTATGGGGTGGAGTTGTCCTTCAGCTGTAAATCTGGGCTGGTCTTCTGATGCCCTCTGGGTACAAGAATACAGTCAAAGTGGAGATGCCCTCAGGAAGCCCTGTGAGATTTTATTCTTTTGTTTTTGGAACCCTTGGTGATCTGAGGTCTGTCACCTTGGTCTAACCTGCCTGAGGGTGATGCATATCCTTCTCAAGCTGCAGGATCCCACAGAACAGATGTGAGACAATTGCTCAGGATCAGACTGCTTCCCAGCTAAAACTCAGGCGAAGATATTGCCTTAAAAATCAGGAATAAAATATATTTGAGTGTGGCTTCTTTTACAGCAATAAAGATAGGTCAACACTTTTTTCAGAATGCATATTGTTTTTGTTAATAAAGACTGCTTTTGGATATGTATCTTTAGCTGGGTGGTGGTGGTTCCCAGCATTCGGGAGGCAGAAACGAAAGGATTTCTGTGAGTTCCAGGCCACCTTGGTCTATAGAGTGAGTCCTAGGACAGCAAGGGCAACAAAGAAATATTCTTTGTCTCAAGAACAAAAACAAAAAAATGTATCTTTTTCAGATGCATACCTATGGTAGGGAGAATTTATGTTGAACAAGAAATCAGAAACAGTTTTGCCAAGATCTGCACTAGCAGAAGAATTTCTAGAGAAGTCTCAGGCAATATCTTCTGTCTGTTGGATCCAATATAAACATACTCAAGTACAATGAGAACATGGAGGAACGGGCCTTATCATAATCATGGGACCATGAATAAGCACAATCATTTTATTCATTAAATAATTAATTATTAAAAATACCCTGTGGTCAGGCTCTGTAATGAGAGATGAAGCTATCAGTTGAAAATATACAACTCCTGTCCTGAAGCTCACAGTTTATAAGAAATAACAGGCAAAAACTTAATTATGAAGCCAACTCAGACACAAAAATGAAATGTCAAGAGACAGATTTGGCAATGTGTATCAAAGGCTTTAGGTTATTTTTAGTTTTTGGTACAGTGATTTTTTTCCTCTGAAATTCTATCCTAAAGCAATGATTCAAAATAAAAAAAAATCTTATTTTCAAATGTTCTTCTTTATATATAATAATATAGGAGAACTATGTTAGTCCACATTGTCAAATTTGTTATGATACACCCACCAGCTAGGAAATTACATAGCTGTGATGAGGAAGAGCATATTAAATGAAAGTGTCTATGGCTTATGTCAAACAGGCACAGAATATAAAAATGTAAAAAAGTGTATTTTCAGTCATATTAATAGTAATTGACAAAAGTAAAGGTTCTTGATGTTTATAGTGGTTTAACATCAAAGGAGCATTTTTTTTCAGTAGAGAGAGACTATTATGGAACAATAAAAGTCTCTGTTCAGAATACAGAGACCCGTCTATGGCTATGCACCCCAACTGACACATCTACATCACAACTCCTGCACCTGAGACTCAAGAAACATCGTGGAAAGGGGAAAGGTGGAAAGATCCTAAGAACCAGAGGACCAGAAAAGTCTACTTCTAGCTCATGTGAGTTTTCTAAATGACAGGGAACAGAACCCATGAAATCTCAACCACATGGCTCCTTAAATAAGACTTACACAAAGATGACACCAGTTGACATGCCCACACGTATGGGGGACATCTCAGAAGACACTACTCCTGGATGAGGAGCTACAGGCAAGTAATAGATCTAAAAGCAGTAGAATCAGTCTTCAAAGATGAGACTCTTACGAACCGCCAGACTGACTTCCAGAGTGGTTGTACCAGCTTGCAACCCTACCAGCAGTGGAGGAGTGTTCCTCTTTCTCCACATTCATGCCAGCACCTGTTTTCTCCTGAGTTTTTGATCTTAGCCATTCTGACTGGTGTGAGGTGAAATCTCAGGGTTGTTTTGATTTACATTTCTCTGATGACTAAGGATGTTGAACATTTCTTAAGTGCTTCTCAGCCATTCGATATTCCTTAGGTGAAAATTCTTTGTTTAGCTCTGTACCCCATTTTTAAGGGGGATATTTGGCTTTCTGGAGTCTACCTTCTTGAGTTCTTTGTATATCTTGGATATAAGCCCTCTGTCAGATGTAATGTTGGTAAAGATCTTTTCCCAATTTGTTGGTTGCCATTTTGTTCTTTTGACAATGTCCTTTGACTTACAGGAACTTTGTAGTTTTATGAGGTCCCATTTGTCAATTCTTGATCTTAGAGCATAATAAGCTATTGGTTTTCTGTTGAACTGGAGAACATCATCCTAGGTGAGGTAACCCAGTCTCAAGAGAACACTCATGGTATGCACTCACTGATAAATGGATATTAGCCTAGAAGCTTGGAATACCCAAGATATAATGCACATATCAAATGATGCCCAAGAAGAAGGAAGGAATGGCCCCTGGTCCTGGAAATGCTCAGTGCAGCAGTGTCAGGGAATACCAGGACAGGGACGTGGGAAGGGGTGGATTGGGGAACAAGGGAAGGGAAGAGGGCTTATGGGACTTTCAGGGAGTGGGGGATCCAGGAAAGGGAAACTCACTTGAGATGTAAATAAAGAATATATCGAATAAAAAAAAGGATGAGACTATTGATAGATGGTCCAGTCCTAAGAGATGAGTGTTCAACCCATACACATATGAGCCATGTCTACTGGACTTAGACTTGGGACTAAGACCTGGAGCACTAATGTACTGAACTCACTGCTCAAATGCTGGGGAAAGAGCTGAAGCTCCTGCTTCCTGGATGCATTCTGTGCTCAACTCCTTTGCTGTGACACAGAAGTGGAGGGAGAGTTTCCTTCTGCTCCTAGAACTTTCTAGTCTTCCAAGGCCCCTTTGCCTCCAGATCCTGGTCCTATCACCTGCCTGTTATGGTGTTTTATACACGTTATTTCATTTTGGCCAGGCTTAATCTCTTTTTCTGAACTGGGGGCACTGACGTGTACTTGACAATTTGGGAGATTGCCAGGTTGTAATTTTTAAGGATGGCAACACCAGTCTGCACCCCTCTGCATGCACACCCTCTGTGCTGCGGACTTGACACATGAGTGATGGCTGGTGGGATTTGTGCTTCCTTCTCTTGAACTTTGTAAAAACTATGAGACTACCTTGATCAATAGGCTATGGCACAAGTGATTCCATAGGGCCAGGTCAGGATGGGAAATACAGCTTAGTACTCTGACTTGGGATGTTACCACATAGCCTTGAGCTGATCTGAAGCAAAACCTGTGTGTGCAAGAAAGATCTTGTGATGAGATCCTATGGAAAGCCAGAGTATGTGCCCTGGGCATTCTACTTCCTGGTACCTGAGTCTTTCTAGGCCAGGAGTTCTGGCTCTTGGTGTTCCATCTGATGTTTAATGAATAAGATATGAATTGACACCTGCTCTGTACTCCAAATTCTGCAGTAGACTGTCACATGTTGAAGCCATAGTGTTTTAATGGTGGCTAATTATGTAGTCATTTGTTGTGGGGCACATAAATGGGCCCAAAGTGTTTAAAGAGTTAAGATGAAGACTTCAGGTGTATCTGAGGTCATCCTGGGGAATCAGACCTGGAGATCCTTAGAATCAGAAGACTGGATTCTGACTTCAGGATTTCTGCCTGTAGCCCTGGCTGTTCTGGAGATAACTCTGAAGACCAGGCTGGACTCATACTCAGAGATCTACCTGCTTCTGCCTCCCAATTGCTGGGACTAAATTCATATATTACCACTCCTGGCAAATTCTGACTTTTATAAATCAGAACCAGAGGTTTCCAAGTTACTCCTTGGGAGGTAGGTTTTTAACCAATTCAAGAGCTACCAGCCCACAGGAATGTATAACTCAGTTCAAAACACACTATAAATCGACTCATTTTCATGAGACTATTAAAAAAATGAGCATGCGCTTAATTTTCTTAGGGCTTCCAAAAACAATAAGAAAGTCTTTGTGTCAAGCCATGTGTGTGGAAGATCTGCCAGGAGTCCAAATCCTTGCATAACTCAGTTAGTCCAAGGAAAATTCTTTTGTCTCATTGAACTTGGGGCCAAAGAAACGTGCTGGCCTCACAATGGTCCCTTGTCATGTGCCTCAAAGTGTGACAGGAAGTAGTGGTCATGGAGTCCATAGGACATTCCCCGTATCATCCCTAATAAGTCACCTAGCTTTAAATCTAGGTCTTGACTGTTCTTGACTTCAGGCTTTCTGAATACTGAGTGACAGGGAGAGTTGAGGAAAACATCCAAAGTGAAGACGATGAACATTATTTATGCTCAACTTATTAGGAGTGAAAAATGGAATCTATGGGGTTTATAGAGCAGATAGCAGAAAGAGAAGTGAGAGGATGCTCTAGTCTCTCCTGAGGCACACAGAGCCTGCTGCTTGCCATTTTTCCCTTCAAATTTGCCTTTGAGAGTGTATAAACCCCAAAGGAAAGCTGTGACTTGGCCGTACATGTTCTTAATACACATGCATATGCACTCGCACATGCATGTATGCATACACATGCATACACACAAAACAAAAACAAAACCAATAGTAATAGCAACAAAAAAACAGAGACAAACCAAAAACAGACAAGAAATGGTAACCATGTGAGAAGGCAGATATGTTTGATAACTAGGTTGCAGCAAACATTTCCGTGTGTGTGTGTGTGTGTGTGTGTGTGTGTGTTTATGTGTACATGAGTATGTATTTGTATATACCTGTGTGCATATGTGTGTGTGTACAGGCACCTGTCATGTTGTATGCCTTTCATTGATTAAAGCTGGGGAATAAAATAAGAAAGAGGACTACAAGGTACAGAGAAACAATGGCAGTCATTGGGCAGAGAGGTTTGCACAATGTTTTCTGAAGTTCTGGGTCATTTTGTATATTCACCACTTACTTAACACACATTAGAATTCACCATCTTTGGATAAATTATTTCACATTTTACAGTCTGTAGGGGTGTGAGGATAAGGTCTAAATGTCAAATACAGGAGGCTGGTAGGGTGAAACAGGTGTATTAAAAGTACAGGGTGGGTACTTTTAGGATGGTCTGATGCAGACCCACTCAGCGTTTAAGCAGACTGCAGATAGATGCATGCACTGTTGTTTGCTGGATGAGAGTGGGTGGAGAATTCCCTTGGCACTGCCAACTCCAGTGGCTCACTGTCTTTGGGAGAACATATAGAGGCCTCTCTGAGATCATAAACAAGGGGCAAATTTTGAAGAACTTGTGAGCACTGGTGAGGAATTTGCATTGTCTCCTGGGCATACTGGGGAGCTGCTGAAGGACTTCTTTTAACAAAGCACACACCTGCTTTGCCCTGAAAGTCACAGTAAGGAGTAAGAGAGAATAGCATTACCTTTAGGAGAGATAAATAGATGTCTTGGAAGAAACTTAAGTTCCTCATCGCTTGAGGTACTCTGGGAGAATTCGGATAAACTCTTGTTGACAGAGGGATATTAGAGCTGGTAGGTGTCAAGCTTTGAGATGATGTGTCTCTTTCAGCTCATCCTGTTGTTCTTAACCTCATTCAGATCTTGGAATATATATATATATACATATACATATATATTCATTCACTTATTAGATATGAAACATTGTATTCTGTGCAGTCAGTGCTGATGCAGCACACTTTTGTTGCAAAGAATGTGAGGTGCTGTTGTGGAAAGACAGTATGGTAAGGATTGGTGTGCCATAATTTGGATGTAGGTCTTCTATGGCCATCTATTTCTGGGAAAGATCAGGAGTTCATCTTACCTATCACTCCCTGCATCCTCTTCTTCAGTAACCATGGTGATACCATGACATCCTTAGATTCTTTTCCCTGTTCCCCAGTGATCTCTGATGGTTATATACAGTGATAATAATCTTTGAGTTATGTTCTTTTGGAGTGAAAGTGCTGAATGCTTAACTGCTGGTGACCAATCTGGTCCTTCTCTGTAGTCAATTAAATCTAAAGTTTAAAAGCATCAAATTGTTCCACTTCAATGGTCAGACTTTGGAGCACAAATTTCTTTCTTTCTTTCTTCTCTCTCTCTCTCTCTCTCTCTCTCTCTCTCTCTCTCTCTCTCTCTCTCTCTCTCTCTCTCTCTCTCTCTCTTTCTTTCTTTCTTTCTTTCTTTCTTTCTTTCTTTTGAGACAGGGTTTCTCTGTGTAGCGCTGGCTGTCCTGGAACTCACTCTGTAGACCAGGCTGGCCTCGAACTCAGAAATCCACCTGCCTCTGCTGGGATTAAAGGCTTGTGCCACCGCTGCCCAGCTGGAGCACAAATTTCTTTTAGCCTTGACTAGCAAACTTACTAACCCATGAAGACAAACTTTGGAAACTGTAGATTACAGCCATCTAAAAGGTTCTGCCATTAATCTGAGCATCTCTTACCCTCAGCCCCCACTTCCTCACATATAAAAGGAGAGTACTGTTACCTACCTGAAAGATATTTTAGGCAGGCATAGGAATGAGTACCCAGTGGGGGGAAAGCACGTGCTGTGTGGAGTTGTGATACAGGAAGTGAGGCACAGAGCTGTGGAGGGCTCTGGTCTTCCAAGAAAAACAAATGCCTCCTTATGCAGAGGTCTTGGATTTAGCCTAAAGCTCAATGATAGATTTCAGCAGTGCTCTTCGAAGAATGGGGTCTCCACCTGAGATCAACCGCATGAAACACACAGGTGCTGACACATCAACCGCATTTACTAAGGAGGGAAACCTTTTTGTCTTAGTTGCTTTTCTATTGCTGTGCTAACATACTAGAACCAAGGCAACTTATGAAGAAAAGTGTTTATTTTGGGGACTAGCAGTTTCAGAGCTATGAATCCATAGCTATCATGGTTGGGAGCATGGCAGGAGGCTGGGCAGGGGGCTAGGGCAGTGGCTAAGCGCTTACATCTTGACCCACAAGTACAAGAAAGATAACTGAAAGAGTGTTATGGACTTGTAAGAAACCTCGAAACCCACTGCCAGCGACACACCTCATCTAATAAATCCACACCTCCCAGTCCTTCTGAGAAGTTTCTCCAACTGGTAACCAAGTAGACACATAGTGAACCTTTAGAGGTCATTCTTAGTCACACTCCTATTTTCCAGAGACTGGGACACTTGAAACATCTTTTTCAGGATGCCTCCTCTCTATTCTCAAAGTATCTGAGAGTCCAAATTGCTCATCAGAAGTTAAGCAAGTGACTGGCATGATGGGATAGCCTTGGGTCTGGTTTGAGGATAGATAAGAAGGGTTGTTTTGCTGGTTGTGTTAGTTGAGCAGACACCCGTGGACTTTCACCTTCTGTACAAAAAATAGGGACCGAGGGCAGCCATTGAAGATTCATCGAAGTGGACCAAATAAACTACTGTTTACATGTTTTGTAACATGTAGTAGGTGTTTTAAAGTATTTCATGGAATTAGAGCAAAAAGAAATGAGAGAGCAGTAGGGCCCTATAGAGTCTAGGCAGAGAGGCCAGAGACCAGATGAACCACACCCCATCTATTGAAGATGATTTTCCTTTTAGAGACATGTTACCATGGGGATTGCAGAGATAAGGCATTGTCATAGTGCCAGACTCTTACATGATACAGTTTTAAGTATTGCTGATAATTGTCATTCAGGTTGTAATGATGTGGTACAAACACTAGCAATGTGGTGAAATAAGGCTGTTTTTCATGGGCTAAGGTTGGACTCTTATGTGTGAGCTGCTTGAAGGAGCCAGTGTGAAAGGCTGATGGGAGCAGTATTTGAGATGGGAGAATAAACTTGGAACATCTGCTAGTGGAAAGAATGGAATGTGGGTCTGTCTAATGGGTAAAGTGTGGCAGATTACCAGGTTGGAGAAAGGAACACAGGGTCAGTCCTGTGGGACACTGGCTATCACGGGAAGGCCTTGTTGGGTTTGGACAGGAAATTTGCAGGCTGGAGAGATCTTCTAGGGAAGGTGTACACAGTCCAATAAGGAAGGTGCAGCCTTGAAATCCATGCTAGGCAGAGGTGTGAAGGATCTAAAGGGGGACAGTGGGACTGTGTCACATTACTCTCAGCTCCTTTTCACATTTCCAGTCTTGGCCCTCCTGTCTTCTTCACTTCACTCCCATGACTAAGCAGTGAAGAATTATCAGATCTATTTTAGGACAGGAAACCAAAGCTGAGACTGACTTAATCAGCCAAGGTCCTAGTGCTGGCCATAGCAGAGGTTTGTCAGGGTCCAGGTATGTAGTCCCTAAGCCAGGTTCTTGGGAACACCTACTTCTGAGCAAGCCAGCCACAGTGATGACAGCCTCTTTTTAGATGGTCCAGAAAACCATGCAAACCACATGGTAGACTCTCTGCAAACCACAACTGTGGTAGCAGAAAGGCGCATGTCTGGGACCTGACAGACTACACAGAAATGTTGCTACCTATGGAGTCTCCCCCACAGTGCATCCATCTGCTTCAAAGAACAGCTGATGAAGACACTCATGTGGCACCTGTGGTGCTTGTGTAGAATTTGTGCTGAAACCCCAGGGAACAGCACACTGTGACCCCCTCCCCCCAATTATAGACTCCTGAGCAGCAGGTACCAATCTAGGCTAGTGTTCTCTGGCGTGCCAGAAATGCATTGATCTTTGTTTATTTCCCCAGGGGAATCCAGTTTCAACTTCAAGCTGTTACTGGCTGGAGAGGTGAGTACGTGATTTCAGCCCCTTTGGGCATTCTTCCCAGGAGATGCAGCTCAGATCCTGCATTTTGTTGATCTCTAAGGTGCTGAGCAGAGCAGAGGCGTTCTGTGTTGTTATTGCTAGAGGTGATGTTCCCATCTGGGCTTCAGCCCCTGTGTCCTCTCTTGCCTCTGATCATGAGTCAGTCTCCTTTGGCTAGGGACAGAGAACACATGACTGGTTCTGGCCTCATTCTGCTGTAAAGGAACAGCCATTTCCAGGCTTATTCTGCTGCCTGATGACACACTGAGACTTGGGGACTCAGTTGGGTCCCTTGCAGACATCTGGATCCAATGCCCAGATGTCCCTTCTGCTTCCAGAGAAGTCTGAGCTTTGATCTTTGGGCAATCTTGCTGTCGCAAGAGCCCGAAGCACAGTCCATACTCACCACACACAATACAGACCCTTTTGTCTTTGTGTTAGAAGGTCAGGCTTTAACAACAGAATGCCCCCAAAGTGTATTATCTGTTCTTCATTTTACTGGGTCATCTTTCTTATCACCCAATAAACACTGAGTATCTTTACCTGTTGTTTAGATGCAGGAAAGGAACACAGGACACAAGGATATATGGATACCATAAATCCCAACTAGATAGAAAAGAACCCTATTATTAAAAATTCATCATTAACTTCATTGTGCACCCAATTTTGGAAGCATCTGCTTGGAAGTCAGGTGACTTGGTTTGAATAGTAATTGTGAGGTACTGGGCTTATCAGTTGATGCACACATATGATTTTTTCTTCTCCTATAAAATAGAAGTAATTATTCTTAAATAATAGCTTATTTGTGGTTTATAAAAGACAATGTCAGTTATGCTATCAGACCAGTGCTAGGTATTATTAGTGTTCCTGCCTGAACAGACTTCCAGTTTCTACTGGCAATGCATTTCTCTACCTGTTGGGAAATCTCTTAGACTTCCAGGTTCTTTTATTTCCTAGAAGTTCTCATAAAACTCAGTGATGCTGTTATTATTACCAACATTATTATCATATAATGGTATTGATCAAATGTTCCCCAAAGACCAAATTTCATTAATCAAAATGCCAGTCTTCAAGGTGATGGTATTATGAATGAATTATTCAGAAGAAAGTAGGTCTAGAGAGTAGATGCTTTATTAACAGGAATAGGGACCTAATGAAAGAGACTGCAGAGATGTTCCTTACCCTTCTACTGCATGAGAACATACTCAGAAGACATCTATCTGCAAACCAGGAAGGATGCTCGCTAGATTCCAAATCTGCCAGTTCTGTGACCTTAGACTTCCCAGATTTCAGAACTGTGGTAAAGATAATTTTGTTATTTATAGCCCACCAACTTATAGTGTTCTACAGTGGTCTCTAAAATGGACTGGACTAGTGCCTTCTGGGATATTTAACCTTTTGGCACTGTGACCCTAATGTCAACATCTACATATCCATGTTACCTCATAAAGTCATAAAACCATGATGTTTTAAGTTTATGATATTTGATATCACATTTGAAAGTCTCCTTGGCTACATGAAGCCTATGAGCTGTCAATTGGACATCCCCAGGGTATACAATAGAAATAAACAAACAAATAGGTCAGAATAAGCAAAAGAGAAATGTCATACAGGTCAGGAGAGATCTAGGGATCAGCCCCTGGTTGTCCTCTTCTGGTGGACCTATGCAAATAGCACTTACTTATCCCAGCAACTGCAGGCTACACTTACAGAGTCTTGAGAGCAGGGGTGCTTACCTGAGCCTTTGCAATGTAGCTATAATTGTTTTTTTGTGTGACTGATCTGCACATATCAAGTAAACACACATATGGAGTGTCCACCACCATAAATCACATGGTCACCATAGACTGTGGACCACAGCCTTGAGCTTAATAAGGAGAATTCCAAGATATTAGATCTAGAACAAGGGATAAATATATATTTCTCTCTCTTCTTCCTTTCTCTCTCCTCTCCTCTCCTCTCCCTTCCCCTCTTTCTTCTCCTCTCCTCTCCTCTCCTCTCCTCTCCTCTCCTCTCCTCTCCTCTCTCCTTCCTCCCTCTCCCTCTTTCCCTGTGTCTTATTTGTTTATCTATGGATTGGGCTTGGGCCATGTGTGTGCTCTATCTCCAAGTTAATCTCAGGTCCTTCAAATCCTTTATGTTACCACACAACCCACCTCTTTATCCTGGACAAGCCAACAGTGCTCTGACAACTCATTCAACAGTTTTTACCTTCTTAACCTCCTGTAGCAATGTAGGATTTCCAAATGAGGGAGGGGGACATCAATCCGTTCACAAAGCCTTTGACCCAAAATTTGTTTTGCCTACAAGGTGTGCAGGAATAAAGATGGAGTAGAGACTGAGAGGAACAGCCAACAAACTTGAGACCCATCCGACGTGTGAGAGTCAACTCCTGACACTATTGATGATGCTCTACAAAGTTTGCAGACAGGTGCCTGGCATATCTGTCTCCTGAGAAGCTTCATCCTAGCAGCTGATGGAAACAGATGCAGAGACCCACAGCTAAAAACCAAGATGAGTTCAGAAAGTCTTGTGGAAGAGTGGGGGATTGAATTGAACAAGCCTGAGGGATGAAGAACACCACAAGATAAACTCTAAAATCAACCAATCTGGGCCTTATGGGGCTTACAGAAATTGGGCCACTAACCAAAGAACATTCACGGGCTGGACCTAGACACCCCTACACATTTGTAGCAGATGTCCAGCTTGGTTTTCATGTTGGTCTCCTAATAATTAGAGCAGGGGCTGCCTCTGACTCTGCTGCCTGGCATTGGATCCTTTTCCCTCAACTGGACTGCCTGGTTAGGCCTCAGTGGGAGAGGATGTCTTTAATCCTGCTGGGACTGGATGGTGCAGGGTGGGGTGAAACCACTAGGAGGTTCCTTCTTCACTGAGGAGAAGGGGAGGGGCAGTGGAGGGAGGATTTGTAAGGGTGGGACTGGGGAGAGAGGAGGGAGGGGAGTTGTAAAGTGAATAAAAAAAATGAATTATTGGAAGATAAAAAATAACCTTGGTTTGTCTTTCCTGATCTTTTCAGATCACTTCCTTAACATCCCAGACTAGGCACTTGGCTTGCTCTGGAATCTCACCCGTCGTCTTCATCTTTCCTGTAGGAGAACTCAGTGCTCTGCTGAGGGTTTCTTGCCCCTGCACCTCCTTCATGCCCTTAGTGTCAAGATGGCTGCTTAGGTGAGTCCAACCCCTCCCTTATACTAGGACAGATTCACCCTTACTGATCTCTCCAGTTCAGTCCTTTGAAGTCTTCCTCTCAAGCTGTCTTGGCAAACAGGGCTTCAGTTTCCTGGCCCCTTGCCGGTCACTTCCTTCCCAGTCTACTGAATCCAAGTTGTTATTCAAGTAGGATTACTCACTCCCCTGGTATTTTCTCCCACCATCTGGAAGGCTTGTTTTCTCTGTCCCTCTCTGAAGTAATGGCTCCTATACCCATCACTATCCAATCACCAATGCAGGGCATTTGTCCTGGGTCCATCACTATTCAATCACCACTCCTCTTGGGTCCATCACTATTCAATCACCAGTGCCGGCCACTCCCCTTGGGCCCATCACTATTCAATCACCAGTGTAGGCTACTCCCCCTGGGCCCATCACTATTTAATCACCAGTGCAGGCCACTCCCTCTGGGCCTCTCTCTTCATCTTGGATAAGCTTTCACTGTCCTCCCTCATGGTTCCATGGTGCCTTGGAGAATCTGATGGCTGAAGCTCTTTGGGCGTTAGTGTAGATGGTAATAAGCCTGGGCCAGACACACAGAAGACACATGGTATGCACTTTTCCACTTAATAAACAGGGAATAAATGACAAAATCAGAGCATGGACTCCACGTATTAAAGAGACTTGGGTACTGACCCCTCTTTCGTACAGTGGTTCTCAACCTTCCTAATGCTACGACCTCAGTAATTCAGTTCCTCAGTTGTGGTGACCCCCTGACCACTAGGACCATAAATCATTTCGATGCTACCTACCCCATCACTGCAATGCTGTTACTGTTATGAATCATAGTGTAAATATTTGTGTTTTCCGATGGTCTTAGGCAACCTCTGAGAAAGGGTTGTTTGATCCTCCCAGGTTGAGAACTGCTGCTTTAGGGTTGGTCATTCCTGAACATGTGGGATTAGATTTCACAGTTTCTAAGGGAAGTCGTTTTAACTGTAAAATATTTGAATTTAATGCTCAATTCCCATGCAGCTTCTTCCTTACTCCTCCCATTGATTTTGGTTTTCTTCATCAATCATTCCTTGCTGTACCCTGGGCTCAGGAATCAGCAGGCTGTTGTCACTTTGTCATGTTGTACCCAGCTGAAAGCAAATAAAATACTCCTGGAAGCCTCTGTTGTATGAGAGAACGTTTATTATGTTTGAGCTTTGGAAGCCGGTTGTCACTTGCTAGCTGTGCTTCAGCATAGTGGTGTTTTTCCATTATCGCTTTGGCTGCAGGAAGGAAATCCCAGTGGTCTCAGACACTGCCACCTCGTGGTTAAGTGGAAAATAACACATCTTTTAGAAAAAGAAAAAGAAAAAAAAAAAAAAAAAAAAAAAAAAAACGTTTCTGAAGGCAAAACCAAAGCCAAGCCAAGCCAAGCCAAACCAAACCAAGCCAAGCCAAGCCAAACCAAGCCAAGCCAAGCCAAACCAAACCAAACCAAACCAAACCAAACCAAACCAAACCAAACCAAACCAAACCAAGCCAAGCCAAACCAAACCAAACCAAGCCAAGCCAAGCCAAGCCAAACCAAACCAAGCCAAGCCAAGCCAAGCCAAGCCAAGCCAAGCCAAGCCAAGCCAAGCCAAGCCAAGCCAAGCCAAGCCAAGCCAAACCAAACCAAACCAAACCAAACCAAACCAAACCAAACCAAACCAATTTGCTGGAGAACTGAGGGTACAGAAACTAGAAGAACCCCACCAAATTTGGGATGCTTGCTCCATTCCAGCAGCTGTGAGAGGCACGTACCAGCTTAAAGCTCATGCAGTCTCTACCACCACAGGACAAATGACACTGCAGTCTCTGACCGCAGATCTGTAATAGACCCTCTGAGAGATCAGTTTCCAAAAGCACTGTGTATTGTGGCTTGGGAGATTTCATACCCCAAAACATCAACCCCTGATTATCTACCACAGATAAAGCCAATCTTTGGGGAGAACTCAGACTCATGGATTCCTTACACCTTGTACATAGGGACAGATGATTAGTAAATTCAAACATCAGATAGGGTGCTACTTAGAAGAAAGATTATGTTAGTGGCCTACAGAGACGCCCCACCCCCTGGAGCAAACAGATTTAAACTATGTGTGTTGGCTTGTTTGTTTGTTTGTTTTGTCAACCTGACACAAACTAGAAACATTTGAGAGGGGGAGAATTTCAGTTGAAGAAAAAAATGGCTCCATAAGCTTAGACTGCAGGCAAGCCCATAGGGCATTTTCTTAGTGATTGATTGATTTGGGAGGACCCAGCCCACTGTGGGTGTGGCCATCTCTGGGCCCGTGGTCCCGCATGCTGTACAAAGACAAGGTGAGCCATGAGGGGCAAGCCAGTTAATCAGACACCATTTGGAGTTAAACGTGGCCTCTGCATCAACTCCTTCTTCTAGGTTGCTGCCCTGTTTGAGTTCTTGCTCTGACTTGCCTCAGTGATGTACAGTGATGTGGAACTTGTAGCTGAAAGGAACATTTTACTCTCAAGTTGTTTTTGGTCAGTGCTTTATCACAGCAACAGACACTTAACTAAGGAAGGCACTATATAAGAAAACCTTCAACTCAATAAAAAAAGGTCATTGAAACACAAAACCATACCATTCTTGGACTGCTTCTTTAATCCACACAGTATTTCTTTGTCATCTTCACTGTGCAGAGTCTTCCCGAGGGGCAAACCATGTTTGACTGTTCTCTGCATCCAGGACCTAGGACAGAGGCTGAATTCCAAACAGAGTTCTTGGTGAATGAAACAAAGAGCAGTTACAGATGTTCTCAGGTACCTGGGATGCTTGGGTGAGGTGAGCATCTTTCTTTCAAAGGGGCTGCTTGGATGCTTGGAGACCATTTGGAGGCAATGTTCTAAAGTAGATCTTCCAGAACCAGAGGGCAGGGCTTCACAGAAGGAAGCTGTGAGGAGACTCAGTATGCTCAAAAACTGGTCTTGAAATTGGATAGCAGCCAGGAACGTGTTGTAGGGATAGGTTTTCATGGTACAATGCCTTTGGCCCTGAATCTCCTTACTCTGACCTAAGACCCTTATGGATCAGAGAGGCTGGTGTTCCATTGTCCCGTACTTGCAGGCCCTCCATCTCCTTTCACATCAGGCACAGTCTACACATCATGATGGAACTCTTCTCAGGGGTGCCCAGATGATGTGGATTCTAGAAAGTAGGGACACTTACTGAGTCATTGAATACAACGACATTTTGAATCTGTCTTAAAATGACTACAGACAGTGCTCTGGGCAGCAGGGTATTCTGTTCCCCCCATTTCAGCCATATGGCCAACCACATTGTATGCCCACCGACCCCACACCCATGCTATGATCCTCCCAGCCTTTTCCCTAAGGGGGAGGCTACATATCCATGTTCCATGTTCCTTTGATGGACATGCTGAGATGACTGACTTTGCCTTCCATCAGGGGAGTGGACCTACGGAAACAGAAGCAAGATAACTCTTAATGTCATTTCTCTTTGGAAAAGAGAGTTAACGTTAGGCAGAAACCAGTTCCAGAAGTAGAGGACTGTGGGACAGACCTGAACTTGACTACACTTGTAATCAGCTGCTCCAGCCAACTAGCTGAGTTACAGACCCGTGAGTGGGAAAAATATTTATGGCAAATCATTGAGATTTTGGGCATTTGCGAAGAATGAAACTATTGCCCCAAAACAAATGAATGTATTCCAGAAGAGGTAGGACCAGTGAATGGTAGTTGTAGAGAGAGACATATTCAACAAGTATTCCAAATTCTTATTTCTATAAAGGCAAGATGGAGGGGTTAGTTTTCTTGGATGCATTGATAGGTTTGAACATGGAAGTCTGAATGCTGGAACTGTAGTTGTGAAGGTTTGCTTTGTGCAGCAGAAATGATGGACGTGTTGTTCCATGGGCAATTGAATTGTCAGGGAGAGAGGGGAGAGGGAACTAGAAAAAGAAGGCAAGGTAGAAAATAAAGGTGATAGCGGAATGTGGTGGAAGATGATGACTATATATTGAATTTTGTTACTTCAAAATTTGTATGTTGAAGCAAGGCCTAACCATTGATAGGATGGTGATACGGTGCTTTCAGTGACGTTCCTGAAGTTAAGCAAGATTGTAATGGAAGTGTCTTAAGCTAATAGAATTAATTAGCCTTAGAAAAGGTGAAAGAGAAGGGTGTGTGTGTGTGTGAGAGAGAGAGAGAGAGAGAGAGAGAGAGAGAGAGAGAGAGAGAGAAAGAGAGAGAGAGAGAGAAACAGACAGAGAACGAGAGACAGAGAAAGACAGAGAGAGGCACAGAGACAGAGACACACAGAGAGACACAGAGACACAGAGACACAGAGAGAGACTGAAGTTTTTCACTGTATACTCTGAGGAAAGGCCATGTGAAGATGCACCAAGAAGGTGGCCTTGAAAATCAGGAAGAGGCCTCACCAGGATCCAAATCAACTGTACATGAATAGTGAGTTACATGGGCTCCTCAAGTATGAGAAGTAGGTTTCTGCTGTTCAAGCTGCCAACTCTGTTAAATTTGGCTGTGGCAACAGAAGCAGACTGAAGAGAGCCTGGTGAGGGCAGATGTGGTTTTCAGTG
The DNA here is from genome assembly GCF_947179515.1 of Apodemus sylvaticus. Taxonomy (NCBI): domain Eukaryota; kingdom Metazoa; phylum Chordata; class Mammalia; order Rodentia; family Muridae; genus Apodemus; species Apodemus sylvaticus. The sequence goes on from NC_067488.1 coordinate 33,245,159, forward strand.
TGTCTGCCTTCTCCTAAAGGAAATGCAGTGACTTCTGGGTCCATGCCATGCTGGGGTTTGGGTAGAGGTGAGGAAGGCTTGGGACTGCCAGTTTAGGCTGATACTCTAACTGAGCTAGAGTACTGATCTAATATACGAGGCTCCCCAGCGCTGGGCATTCGTGACCAGAATATCAAGGGTATCCAGTAAAGGCCTCAAACCACCTGATCAATTTTGAAAATTTGGAGGGATAAACCATCATGTATGTATATGGTCAGTGCCACCCTACCCCCTTCTTCTTTCAGCCATGGGTCAGAAAGGCTTACCTACCTTCCTGCCTATTAGATGGGATTTGTATCTAAAGCATTCTGTGCTTTGCTTAGCTGAAGCTCAGCATTCCTATTACCCAGGTCTGAATCTTGATATGCTAATTATACCTTAAGAAATACATGCTACAGATCTCGAGAAAGTGCAACTTTCAAAATATTATCTTGAAAAAAAATTCTATTTTAGTGTTCCAAAGATGAATAACAAGTGTTCTATATGCATCTCTACTCGGAGAATCCTACTCACACACTTCCTTCTACTTTCTTGCTAGCGATGAGTGTCCTCATGGATGAGTTGATAAGGGAGAAGCTGGGTCACATTGAAGAAGCACTGTTGTGTGGATTTGGTCTAATGCCTGTATTATGTTAATTAGGTCTCCAAAATTTCAAGACAATGTGCTTGCAAGACACTGAGGGTCCCTGCCCCCACTTGGTTCTGATTAGTAAGTAGAGTTGCTGATGGCCAATGGTTGAACATGGAGACAGAGGCCAGACCTTAGGATTTCTGGGCAAGGGAAGAGGGCCGTGAGAGGCCCGTGTGTGGGGGTTGGGGAAGAAGGAGATAGAGCAGCCATGCTGGGAGAGGAGAGGTGCAGAAGAGAGAAAGAACATAACCAGCATGTAAGAGTCGGGGATCAGGGATCATGGCCCAGGAGGGCTGCAGGTCTGGGGCAGCCAAGATGGAATATAGATTTTAGTAATGAGGAATTGGGAATATCAGAGGGGAGAGTGTATTAGCCATGTGGAGGTTTGGGAGTGGCCCAGCCATTGAGTTGTTTAAGGCATATTAAAATATAAGGCTGCGTGTCTTTTATTTGGGAACTCAGAACACTGGGGCAGGTGGCGAGAAAAGCACCACTGCTGCGGGGTTGATTAGAGAAGAGATTCATCAGTTTCAGCTATAGAGCATACAGGAAAAGGCACCTTAACATCAAATGCTCCCTATTACAATGCCTTGACAAAGGGTCCGATTTCACGTCTTTCTACATACCTTCATTGCTTTCTAGTACACAGTAGAGATACATAGGGTGACCTGGAATTTGTTTTAGTTAGCCCGGGACATAGGTAGCATTCACTCTGAAGATCTCCAGTGCAGGAAATTTCTCAAACCAGGGAACCAGGATGGTTACTCACTTCTATGCACATAACAGATATGTATCATTGAGGAGGGTGTTAATTTGTTCAATTCAAAATGATCTTCTTTATAGAAACCATTACAGTTTGAGTAAATGATACTTTCTTTGATTTTTCCGTACTGTGGTGATTCCAACCATGACTACTGAGTTTTATAACAGTGGTTTTCCTCAGCCAACAATTGACTCATAAGATCTGACTTAGACTAACTCATGATTATGCCTCACAGAAGAAGAATAAACATATTTTAGATATGGACTTTTACTGACTGTTTTGGCCCTGGTTTTTTGGCCAAAACAACTATTATATTAGACTTCAGCAGAGTTGAGAAATGCTTGGCTACTGAGCAAGTGTTAAGAATGAAAGATTCCTTCTTTGAATATATTATAGTCTTGATGCTTCATGCTCCAAGTCATTGAATATTGGGGGAAAAAAAGCCAGGGTAACACAAGAAAGAGATCTGCAAGGTTTAACAGAAAAATTTTCTACAGCACTTTACTCAAGATGGGAGAGATCAATCAGCTGGATTTGAGGAGGCAAGATGGTTTTGTTGGGGCTGGAGAGGCAGCTGAGCAGTTAATAACATTTGCTGCTCTTCCAGAGGACTTGAGTTCAGTTCCCAGGACCCTCATCTAGTAGCTTACATTTCCTGTAACTACAGCTCGAGTCCTTTTATGGCCTCCATGAACACCTACATATGCAACACACACACACACACACACACACACACACACACACACACACTTTTAAAAACTTAAAATATCTCATCTAAGTTGCTAGATCAATTTATTGCCATGTTAACTAAAGTCTCTTACCTTATAATGGGTAAATAAACAATCATGGGGGTGAGGCTGGAGAGTTAGTTCGGTGGTTAAGGCACTGACTGCTCCTCCAGAGGTCCTGAGTTCAATTCCCAGCAACCACATGGTGGCTCACAACCATCTGTATTGGGATCTGATGCCCTCTTCCAGAGTGTCTGAAGACTGCTAAAGTATACTATATAAAATAATTAATAAACCTTTAAAAAAATCAATCATTAGACCAACGGGTTGATGAAAGATGTATTGTGGTAAATATTGTACTTCCTTGTCATCAAACATAAAATCCTAATGTGAAACTACACTATGTTATAGCTTCCTGCAGCTTTCTTCAAATCTAGATTGGTCCAACCTTAGTCCCATCATCTGGGACAACCCTCTGCCCTTTGCCAAATGGTAGCTTTCAGTCTTTGATTATGGCACACAGTCCACTGGCCTCCAGGTGCCAGATTCGCCTCTATGTTATCTGCTTCCATGTTCCTTAGAAAGCATGGCATTTTAACATTTTAAGTGAATATTAAAGCCAGTTACTGGTGATAAATGCTCATTAAACTTTTTTTTTACCCTTTTCTTGCCCTTTCTTTTTGGGACTTTATAGGATTTTGTAGAAAACCAAATCTGTGTTTTACTGGAGTCTGGGTCCCATCCTAGCACCATTGTAAACTTAGGACCCACACCTATCTATTTCTTTAATTTTTAAATTATGGTACTGTAAATATCAAATACTTATTTAAACACGTTTCAAGTGAGTGTGCTAGTAGCATTAGCACGTTCCTTTTAGAGTCCTTTTACAGAGTTGGTCGCTATTGTCATGATTGCTAAAACTACAGAGTTGGTCGCTATTGTCATAATTGCCAAATCTACACAAGCAAGTAACAACTTCTCCTAGTCCCCATCTCCCAGCCTCCGCTGACCTCTAATCTACTTTCTGTCTCTGTGAACTCCATATCAATTCTATTACAGGGTACTGTGGGGTAAGACATACCACCTACAGAGAAAGTCCTATCCCTTTAGCATCTATATTTGGTTTGATGAGATCTGTAAATCTGATTGCAAGCAAAGCATTCAAGTGAGTGTTGAGAACATATTGTAGCTAAGTTGTGTCTAGAACTTCTTTCAGTAATTTGGGAGATAGAGAGCTTTTCCAAGGCCACATAGCATCATCTTCTAGTATTATAAGAGCCGTCCAGCAAGAAGGAAGCTCTTTAGTCAGTACCAACTTGGTTTCATTACACCCTGTGACCAGTACATGTTGTGTCTTTACCAAGTGGGTCTTATCTAGTGGGAAAACAAGGTCAGTGGCAGTAAGCTGAACTGTTCAGGCATCTTTGGAACACTCCAGAACAACAAGTATGGGAGACTTATTTCATATCTTGAACTACACTTGCAAAATGTCTCTTATTCATGGGCTTGGGAGGCTGTGTGATACTGATAGTGTCTTTTTTGGCTTACATAGCCCAGCCAGGGTATATTTGAATGCTGGCAATGGGCAACTCTATCTTTCACTTCAACAATATTTATTTCTTGGATTCTTCCAAAAAATTTTAAATTTCTAATGCCTAATTAGGGCACAGAATTCCTTACCACACAGTTCTCTGACAAGTTGTGTGCTAAAATGATGGTTGATACTATTTCTTCTTTGAACCTCAGTTTTCTTATCTGTAAAGTGAACATGAAGACGTAGAATTCCTGTGTCCTAATCACATAATGAAGACAAAGTGCTTCACATAAGTAAGAGTTCAGTGATGTCAGAATTTGTTTTTTAGCCCTCAATCTTGCTCACCCATTCTGTCCTTTATGAAAAATGAGTCTTCTTTTAGGTCCAGTATTATTCCATGTTTCCCCTATTCTGGAGCTGATTAGAAACTGAGATGCAGAGGAGCCTGTAAAGATTTTGGGACTGAACTCTGCCACTGATTTTTGACTGAATTTGGTACTGGCTCCAGTCTTAACCTTTTACAATTGTCTCTGTCCAGCATTCCTGCCTGTCTTTTATGGCACAGAGGACTGATCTCTTGCTATTTTTATAGTTATCAGCTGGTGGCACCATCCTGAGAACATGTGCACTTGTTTTTATATACTGTTCAATGTATTTTTTAAAAAAACTTTGTATGATTCATGTGTCTTGTTCCTAAATGTAGAAGTAAATTTCTGGCTTAAGAAAAAATCTTGCAAGAGCAAAGTGGTCTTTTTATAATTTCTGGTCTACTTATAGAAACCCACCTGCTGTCATTGCTTGTCTTTGAGTCTGAGAGAGCTCAGTCATCAGGTCTTTTGGCCTGTGGGATGTGGGGGTATAACGAGTGCTGGGGCTGGGAACTTCTGCTTTGAGTCCACTCTTGAGCCAACTGTTGCCTTTCATGGACTTCCACTTCCAAACTTTGAGAATCCATGGACTGAAATTTTTAAAAAGACTTACCAGATATGATATTTATGGAATGAGTTGACTTGGGGGCCTCTTCTTGACGCCCCTGGATCCTAATATGGTGGTAGCTAATCCCATTGATTTTCCATGCCTCCGCACCTAGCTTTACATTGAGTCCTCTAGTGGGCATTCAGTGGACACACCAAAGACTGTTGCATGGCACTAAGGTGTGGCGAGCAGAATCCTTCTATAGTTGTTTGCTTTATGACTGTAGACATATTTCATCGGTGTTCATTGTGACATTTTGTTGCATGACTGATGGGCTAAGTTCAGGACTCTGTCATGAGGATGTGATGGGTGCTCATTAGTTAGATGTGATGCTAATAAAATCATTGAATGATTGACAGCCACAGGGTTTGACAGAAGAATGGAAGTCTGTTCAATTAGAGCAGTTACTGGCCAGAGAATAGTGACTGTCAATTAGCGCTGTGAAAGGACAAAACCAGTATAGTGAGATAAGTAGTTTTCTATAGAGAGGTTTCAGTATCCAGGAGTGCACAGTACATTAGAAAGCACTAACCGTGATTTGGAAAGACACTGCCATGACAAGTTTCTTGAGTGAGGTGGTATCTGGGCTGAGTCTTACAGATGCAGGAGGGCTGGGTGGGGGAACTAATGGAAGGGAAGGAATCCAAAGACAAGAAAGATCATGAGAATATTCAGAGAGGCTGAGAGTGTAGAGTCTCACAAGGCAACAGTGAAGCACAGTTTAAGCACAGGGGCTGTGGAAGATGGAGGTGCTGAGAACAGACAGGATTCAAAGACACAGATCCTTGAGAAAGAATGATATGAACCTTAATAAGAGAATCCATTTTAGACAGGAGTAGGATAACTCATGGACAATATGACCTACATTTGAAGACTTATTCTATTTACCAGCTATGAAACTCTGAGAAGCTTACTTCCCTGTGCTGTTTGTTCCTCTTAAAAAATAACTTATGTATGAGTGTTTTGCCTGCATGTATACATATGCACCATGTGTATGCCTGGCACCTGCCAAGACAAAAAGAGGGCATTGGATCTCCTGTTATTGGAGTTAAAGACCACTATCGTCTGCTGTGTTGGTGTCAGGACCCAGACTCAAATCCAATGTAAGAAAAGAACAATTGCTCTTAACTGTTGTATCTTCTCCTCCTTACCTTTAAAAAAACTTTTAGAAAATGGGTAAATAGCATATTTCTTCTAGAGAAGTGGAAATCAAATTTATTAAAGTTGAAGAAAGAGGAAAAAGCTTGGTATGTCTTAAATGCTCCATAATGCTCTTCTTTTATTTCATATATGGACTGCCACACCAACTCCAGTAGATTCTGTGTGACAAAAAGTTCCACAGGCTGAGGCATTTTACTCCAAAAGGAGAAAGTCTCCTGGAAACGGCTGTGGAACTCTCTAGTTAGAGGATAATTCTGAGCCATAGTTCTCAAAGCAGTTTGTATTACTCTCAATTTCCTCTTTTCACAAGATGATCCTAATAATCCATTCTTTGAAGTCAAGTCACTGGCCACAAACTCTTTTCTAGGGACTGCAATGCTTTGCCCCATAGTCATTTACATAATTACAACCCTAAACAACATGCATATTTATATAGCTATGTGTATGTAGATGAGGGTGGCTCTGACACTGTGGTATGGAAAGCATTGATTAAGTCCAGAAGTTTTTACAAGGTAAAAGCTAAATGTTAGATAAGGATCACTCATGGACACTTATTAAGACCCAGGGGGTTTAAGAAACTTTAAACTCTTTTTGAAGGTTTGTTGTTAACTACAAGTCACTCTGTATTCTAATCAGAAAGATTGATGTTATCTGTAAATTGATCCTCTAAATCTGTTACATGGGAAACATTATACCTAATTGATTTTGCATTTCCTTGTGCCAAATGGTTATGATAATTGTGCCTGCTTCTCTGGATACATCTTTTGAAATGGTAATACCAACTCTTCATGTATAAAACTCCTTATTTCAGAGCTCCTAAATACATTCAGATTCACACCGCCTCTGTGGTTGTTTGTTTGTCACGCCCTTCCCTCGGGCATGAATCTCCCCTGGCTGGGACCATCTGTGGCAATGGACTTTGGATGTGATGTGCAGTGACAACTCAGTAGGCAGCAGAGATTGTATTGGCCATGAACATGTAACCCTGGACTTATGTGTCTATATTGTTCTGACTTCAATCACATTATTGGTACCACTGGTGTTGAGCTTAATTTCCACATGCAACATCTTAAGTAGAATGGACCATGACTTGATACTGGATCAGAAAGCTATGAAATTGGAGGAGAACATAGATTTGTAATCAGTGAAGCAAACATTCACCAATGGGTGTCTTAGGGTCTCTATTGCTGCGATGAAACACCATGAATAAAAATCAAGTTGGGGAGGAAATGGTTTATTTGACTTACAGGACAGGAACTCAAACAAGGTGGGAACCTGGATGCAGAGGCCATGGAAATGTGCTTGCTGTTGACTGGCTTGTGCCATGTGGCTTGCTCTGTCTGCTTTCCTATAGAATCCAGGATCTCCAGTGCAGGGATAGCACTGCCCACAATGGCTAGACACTTCCCCATCAATCACTAATTAAGAAAATGCCTTACAGCCAGATCTTATGGAATCATTTTCTCAATTGAGTTTTCTTTCAGGTCACTCTAGCTTGTATCTAATTGATATAAGTCTTGTCAGCACAATGAAATAATGATTTCATATTTTCCTGAAAAGCAGAAGTCAAATACTGATTGGCTCCAAGAATACTGACTATCAACTACAAGAGAGGATGAGTGAGTGCTGTATTTCATTAGTATGAACTGTGCAAGAGGATTTCCTGCCAAATGTCAAGTGTTACAATTGATGGAAACAGAAATTGTTAGAGTCCTCAAAAAATAGATGAAAAATTTCAAACTAACAAGATGTTGGTATGACTAATTCATGTCTCCAGTGGCTATGTGTCACACTTTGGGCTCTTACAGATAATTTTTCAGTCTTTGGCTGTAAAAAAATTACTGGTACAACTCATAATTGATGACATATTGTGTCTTCTGAAATATATGGTGCCACTGTTTCTATTGCTGCAATGGGTGGGGGGACATTGATGACAAGAATGACAATGTGAAATTTGTGTGTTCAGAAAATGACTCCATTATCAGTTCTTCTAGGACAGGATTGGATTAGATCTTCTGAGGTCCCCTTTCCTTAAAGATAGAAGTAGATATCTTTGATAGAAGTTCTCGTCAGAACTTTTCCCTTCCAGCTTCCCCATGACACTTGAAAGCTCACACCTTTAACAAGATCTATGGCTTCATATCAAGGGGACTTGTAAGATACCTGCTGTTGCTAATGGCAAAGCAGGGCTAGCCCATCTGTGGGATGCGGCTTTGACACAGAATATGCAGATGGAGTAGCAGCATTGATTTGCTGCTCTTTAAAATCTAGTACCCACAGACATAAGGTCTCTGGGTGAAAGACACTGGACACAAGCTCCTGTTGACAGGACCATTAGCAGATTAGTGTACTTTAGTGAATGCCAAGATTAGGCAGTAAATGGATTTCTTTGGGGAGAAGCTTCAAGAAATCACATTAACCTCATCGACCACAGAACTTGAGGGAGTTGAGGTCCATCTGGACACACATCTCTTAACTCCGAGCAGATTAAAGTGTGACTGCAACTGGCTCAGATTCTGTTGCATATCAGCAAGGGAGCTTAGCTTAGTCTCTTTAGCCTTCTGAGATCCAGTTGTGCCTCCTATCAATTCTATGCAGTCATTGACACCTAATTAATATCTGCTCCTGAAAAGAGAAAGCCAAGAAACAAATGAAATGTACCAAGCAATACTAAATGGTCTTCCATTTCTGTGTTCTGTTAAATAAAGTCAATGAGCCAATATTAAGTGGTCTTCTGTATCCGCAGTCTGTCAAGATTCATTTTCCCTCAATTCTCTGTCTAGTGTTACATTAAAGGTGAAACCAAAGAACCCCAAACTTATCAATAACTCACATATGCTACCAATAATGTGGTCAAAATGCCAGTGAAACATAAGTTGAAGTCTTGAACAGTCATTGAACAAAGGAAGACATTTGAGCAAAGAGTAAATATGGAGAGATACTCAATGTAGATGATGATCTAATGTCTTTATACTATGTTAGCATGGCTGGCTAACATTGTGGAAAAGAGCAATATTAAGTGTTGGTTAAGGAGTGGGCACAATGCTCAGATTTTTCTGAAGAGTGTTAAAAATGGAGCAAGTACTTTGGGGGAAAAAGCATTTCGATTTCTGATAGAAACAAGTCCTCCTTTACCAAATGACGAAAAGCCAATTCGATCATTTTTATCACCATCTACATCTGTACATGCTTATAGCAGGGTGGTCATGGAATGATGAGTTGATATGCAAATATATTTTAAAACCAATCACTAAAATCAAACATCTCATTCTGTATAGAAAGCAGACTTTTATTATCCCAGGTCTTTCTTTGAGCCTTTAAATATCCACAGCTCAGCTCACTGTTCTATTTGCTTATGATTTTTCTACATGATGTGTATACCTGCCTTGGCCCATGAAACCTTTAATCAATCATTCTTTCAAACTCATACCAAAGGTCCTATTTTGTGAGGAGGCTTTCTAGTTTCTTCCAGGCACAGGAATCTTTGCACCAGTCACAGCATTTACTTGCTTCACAACTTTACCACTGATATCATTACTTGGTTTGTCTTGTAAAATAGAACCCTTCATGGACACCCTGTGTGATAGTTCTTTTCAGTGTATGCAACAGCAAAATCCAAACTCCTCTTTTGGCATGTATAGATAGCATTTTGTTTGTCTAGCTCTGTCTCTCAATCTCAATCTCATCAAATTCTGTCTCCCCTTGTTAGGAGTCTCCAGATAGTGACCTCCCTCTTCTCGCTTGTACCCATTTGATTCCTCCAGTTCCTGATGCTTGCTCTATGCCCCTTCCTCCCATAAGCTGGGTGTATTTCAACTCATAGGAACATTAGCATCTCCCACTTCTGTACCTCACTTGCTTGGCTTCTCTCTATATTATCTCTTTGGATCACACTGTGTAAACAGTACATATCCATCAGAATATTCCCTCAGTATCACATATTTTCTTTTCATAGTCCTATCTTAGTTAATTAGTTTCTTCGTCTAATATCTGTTTTCACAGATACTAGACACAGTTTCCTAGACTACAGGTATGATTAACGAAGCCTGTCTACTTTGTTGCCTATGTTGCATAGCACAGCAGAATACAGAATGATACTGGTATCCGTCAGGCATTATGGCATGCAGTTTGGTTGGATGTAATGTCCATTTCAGTGCATTAGGGATTGACCAAACTAATGAGGAATTTTAAACTAAAGGTGATTAAAATATTGACTATTTTATTCAGCTGATACTGTAGGGCTCAGCTACTTTGTTTTAAGTTAAAATTTTATGTATTTCTTCATTATAAAAATAATACATGATCACTAAAAGTTAAATGAAAGAAGTAAGATATAAAAAGTTAATAATTTCCTGACTTGTAATTCAAGTTTGGGATAGATTACAATATGAAGGTTGTCTTCAAGACTTTTTACACATATATATGCATATATGTCTACTGATATTTATAGACAGCATATAAGCGTTTTCTTTTTGAATAAAACTATGATAATTTTGTACATATTACAATATTAATTTTTTTCCAGGAATATCCACATGTCATCAAATGAATTAGATTAAGTAAATCCTTGGGGATAATTTAGCTGTGACTGACCTCCAGATATGCCCATGAGTGACTGATTATGTTGATTGGAATGGTAAGGAATCACTCATGGTCTCAGGTCTTGGACCTCAAGGCTAGGTAACTGAGAATTCAATAATTCATCTTTTTCTGATTCCTTGTTGTGGATGCAACTTGAGCATCTGTCTTAAGCTCTCAGCATCTTGATGTTCTCCCTGTGATGAACTGTTCCCTAGAACTGTGAGCCAAAATAATGCCTCCCTTCTTCATATTGTTCTGTTAGGGCATGCTACTGTAGCGATGAGAAATGTAACCAAGACAAATGGCAATGAGGTACGTCATATCATGAGGGTCACAGTTGTTCAGCCAGTTCAGCCATTGATGAGTACTGAAGCTACTTCCAGTGCATTTACACAGGCCCATTTATTTCTTCCTCATTAATATTTATATAGATCATATGATATAAAAGCCATGCAGTAAATATCCTCATAAATTTTCTATATGCATTGAGTTCTTGAGTTCTTTTAGAATAAAAAACAATCTGGGAGACAGCAAGAGCTAGCGAGAGAGAGAGAGAGAGAGAGAGAGAGAGATTTTAAAATAGTTTCAGACTTCCATCAGCAGTATGTGGATGTGCCCATTTCCCTCTATTCTAGCTAAGAATATTCCTATTTCTAAAAATGGCTTCAGAGAATTCATCATCTGGGGTCCTGAGTTCTGGAAGCTTAAGGACAAATTTGTTCTACCTGTAGATGGAAAGAAAACAAGCCCGAAGAGAGAAGAGCCAGCAACTCGCTGTACAGTGCAGGTCCATGGAACACTTGCTGCTCTTCTCTGAGTGTTAGTTATGGTTTCTGTCTAGCCAAGTGCAGCCTGGCAATGGGAGGTGAACATTCCACGGGCTTCTTTTTTTTATTCCATATATATTTTTTATTTACATTTCAAATGATTTCCCCTTTTCTGGCCCCCCACTCCCGAAAGTCCCATAAGCCTCCTTCCCTCCCCCTGTTCTCCCACCCACCCCTTCCCACTTCCCTGTTCTGGTTTTGCCCTATACTGCTACCATGAGTCTTTCCAGAACAAGGGTCCCCCCTCCTCCATTCTTCTTGTACCTCATTTGATGTGTGGATTAGGTTTTGGGTATTCCAGGTTTCTAGGTTAATATCCACTTATTAGTGAATGCATACCATGATTGATCTTTTGAGACTGGGCTACCTCACTTAGTATGATGTTCTCCAGCTCCATCCATTTGCCTAAGAATTTCATGAATTCATTGTTTCTAATGGCTGAATAGTACTCCATTGTGTAGATATACCACGTTTTTTGCATCCACTCTTCTGTTGAGGGATACCTGGGTTCTTTCCAGCTTTTGGCTATTATAAATAAGGCTGCCATGAACATAGTGGAGCATGTATCCTTATTACATGGTGGGGAATCCTCTGGGTATATGCCCAGGAGTGGTATAGCAGGATCTTCCGGAAGTGAGGTGCCCAGTTTTCTGAGGAACCACCAGACTGATTTCCACAGTGGTTACACCAATTTATAACCCCCACCAGCAGTGGAAGAGTGTTCCTCTTTGTACACATCCTCGCCAATACCTGCTGTCTCCTGAATTTTTAATCTTAGCCATTCTGACTGGTGTAAGGTGAAATCTCAGGGTTGTTTTGATTTGCATTTCCCTAATGACTAATGAAGTTGAGCATTTTTTTTAAGATGCTTCTCCACCATCTGAAGTTCTTCAGGTGAAAATTCTTTATTTAACTCTGTACCCCATTTTTTAATAGGGTTATTTGGTTTTCTGGGGTCTACCTTCTTGAGTTCTTTGTATATATTGGATATTAGCCCTCTATCTGATGTAGGGTTGGTGAAGATCTTTTCCCAATTTGTTGGTTGCTGATTTGTCCTTTTGATGGTGTCCTTTGCCTTACAGAAACTTTGTAATTTTATGAGGTCCCATTTGTCAATTCTTGATCTGAGAGTCCACAGGGCATTCTACTGTGAGGCTGTGCTGGGGGAGAAGTTAAAGCCACACTCACTGCTCTACCTGTCAGCACTGGGAAGAGAAAGCTGCAAGTGCCCTGCATCTAAGCTGTAGAAGGACAGATGGCAGGAGAGGAATGGAGTTCTGAAAATGTCAGTCCTTGGGGCAAAGGCCTTTTGTGAATGGTGACTCTGCTTGAAGAGGCTTTTGAAGTCATCTTGGATGTTTCTTCATGCTTCAATGACTTGCTGTTTCCAGCTTCTTTCTTCCTTTGGATCCTGCATTTAGTGACCCCTTCATCTGAGAGTGGTCCAGGCAGCACCTTTGCATATTGTCATGTTATTCTGGGGAAGGCTCTGGGAAGATGCTCTTACCTCTTTTGTCATTTATATCTCATTTAGCTTATTTATACATTGCAAGGGAGACTGGCTGTCATGATCAGGAAACTTAGGATGCTTTAAGAATGCGGTTCTCCAAAGTATAGTGGCGCAAAAGTTTGAAAAAGCTAGGCAAAAGCCAGTACTCTGTATGCTAATGTAAAAGATAAATTAAAAATAGATGATGTTATCATAGTCCACTTTCCCCCATAACATTTATATTATTTTTGCCTTATCTCTACATGTTCTCTTCTGCTTCTCACCAGTTGTTTGTCTTTATACCAACACACTGTCAGATCTAACCTTTTTCATAAGAATGATATATTTAAAACTCTAGCTTTGAAGATCTGGAAATACATATTCATATCCCACCCACCCAAAGTGCACAGAAAAATAAGTAACAGCTTAAGTTTTATTTAAAAAAACAAACAATATTTCAGAATATAATAAAGACAAAAATATTTTTAGGCACAACCAGAGTAAAAGCAGTTATATTTGAAATAGCTTTAAAAATTATAAATTTCACCAAGAAGAACTTATGAACATGGAGGGACCAAGATCTGTAGCTGCCCGCAGCCACATGTAAACCGGGTTACCTGTTGAGAGAATTTTGGGGTTATAGGGAAGAGGGGCGAAAAGAACGTACGGCCAAGTCAATGTTCACTGATCAAAGCCGAAAACTTTAATGGCGCCAGACCTTTTAACAGTTCAGGCAAACCCTTCCCCCCAGACTCCAGGCTGAGTTCCGGTGGAAGTTGTCTAGCTTCTCTTGGAGGTCTTCGTCTTGACTGCTCCGGCAGCTGGGTGGGTCACCTGTTTAATTCAGGAATCCCTATACCTGGAGGAACAATGAACTTAACCTTTACTACGAGCGCTCCACCCTAGGTGGAGCAGGATCCTGGCTAACTGGGAGAAGTTAACCTTGACCAAAGTCAAACTCTGACCAAGTGCAAGACTTCCCCAATATGGCTCTGTACATGTCCTCCCTTTTTTTATTAATTTGAACACGAGGAGGTAGAAAACAAGTGGATAAATATCCTTCATAAGAAGGCGGGCCTTAACCAGGAGGGGAAGCATTGACCGTAATTCCTCTTAAATATTGTATAACGTCTTTTTCAGAGGAGGGGTAATAGGCTCCCTTATTATTTTAAGGACAGCCTCTCGACGTTAACCCCTATGCAATTAGGTGTACTTCCTGGGGACTCAGAAGCAGAAATTCACCTCCCCATGCAGTGCTTTGCCTCGCACGTCTCGCTGGTACCCATGTTTGTTCAAAAACAAACACACATAGATCTGAGTTCTATGTGGCTCCCTCTTTGGAGATCCACTTGTGTAAGTTTTGAAGCCAGGGGGGTCTGCAAGTGTCTTTAACAGACATGTAATCTCTCCATCCAGGTGAGCCTGGGTGGAGACAGCCAGTCTGCTTAACAGACAAGGTCAAGAGTTAAAGGTGGAATAGGATTAACTTGTCCCAGAAGTATCCAATTCAGTTGTAAATTAACAACTTTAAGGACCCAAGGCTTGGCCTCTGAGATGGGAGAGGTAGCCTTGTGTATCAAGAGATATGTTGTTACTTCTCAGGAAAAGTGGAGACTATATGTTAAATTAACACAGCTGGCTGAAGATTGTTAGCCATCCTCAAAATTGGAATCTTCAATATTGGAATTATTTCTAGCCCAGTCTATGGTTGAGTCAGCTGAACACAATAAGGAGAAGAGTCATTTTAACTCTTCTTTAGATTAATTTTTCCTAAGCTAGCTTAACAGTCTCCATGTTCTGTCCCACAAAGTCTAAAAGCTTGAAGCTAGGCAATTTATCTAACCTGGGACATTTAACAATTGAGGTAAGTCAAGAACATATACCCAATATAGCTCTTATGTTACCATGGTCTGGGCATTCAGCAAGCACAGTCAGCATATCTTCTGCAGCATTCTGTGGAAAAAACAGAGGACATGCCTTCTCCCCCAATATTAAATCAGGATCATGGCATATGTTAGTAAGTGAATTCCTTCATTTCACCTAGACATCAATATGTCTAATTACAAGATGTCATATACATTTAGCAAGGAGTTTCTTGGCATCCAAATTTTGAAATTTTTTTTAAAAACATGCAAGCATAATTTAAATTATATGCACAGGGACACAATTTCCCCTCTCTTCTTTCTTCCAAGAAGATATTGTTTTATTAATTTAAGTTGGAACACAAAGTATAAACCATAACATAGGCAATAACTATGTAATTATATAAAATATAGTTGCTTTTTCTGTTAGAGCAGTTGCAACTAGACAGCCTAAAAATGAATCATTAGTCACATGTACATATTTTTTTAATCTTTTAAATTAGAAATATGAATATCATTTATCTGTAATAACTAAGTCCTCTAGGATTAACACCATTACGTGGTAGAGGTAGAAATTGAGGACATCAAGAACAAATCTTTATAATTTGATGTGCACAAAATATAAAATTATTTCAAATACCTAAAGGACAGTCATTTAGAGAACATATCCTTTGTTCTTAGAAATTTGAATCACATTTGTATAAACTGTAGAAATTAAGAATTAGCAGTATTAAAAATGGACCAATTTTAAGCAATTATAAACCATGAGCTATGTATATCTACTATTATTAAAAGCTTGACCTTTAACATCTTAAAAATAGCTGCTATAGCACCCAATTCAGGTATCTGTGTTGAAGCAGGGAGAAACTTAAAGGAATAAACATGTGATCTGATAGTACAAATTATCTTTTGGATAACAGTTATTAATTTTGCCTAAAAATGCTTGCCATGTAATAGACCAACCATTAATAATAAATTTGATTGTTGCTTGAAGCAAGGAACAAACGTTTCCTACCTTGAAAACAGAGGTTTAAGACCTTCTGTGGCAAGCTTAAAATGAGGTAAATAAGATAAAGCCAATTAATATATCCAAACAACTTTTGAAAGCCATTTACCTAAAAATTCTAAAAGTCTATAAGAGCAAGGGCCTGTAACAAACATTCTATGAACATTATACACTGAAAATTTTAAGATCTTAACTTCTAGTATTGAAACAGAGACAAAACACATTTTTTTTTTATCTGCCCTAGGATCTACCTTTAGTCCTTGGCAAGGACTAGACCTGAGCCTTTTAACTAAGACAGGATTAAACAAAAGAAACCTGTAATTTCATGGTCAAAGGAACCTACTTGATATCAAATACATTTCTACAGAGATATCCTTTTTAATCTTGGAGGGTTAAATTTTGCTCCTACCATTGTAGCCTATAAACTTGTGGAAAAGTGGCAATGGGCCTCTAAAACCCATAGCTGTATCACTCTCAAAATTATCTTAATTACAAAATGTTAACAATTACGAGCCTGCAAACTGAAAACTGTAGCCAATGACACACTGATTTTTATTGTAACTCAATGTTTTCTTGCAATATTAGAGCACAATTGTAATTTTGGAAGCAAATCTCAATTTTAAACAATCTATTTTCTTTAAAATTAATGGCAAACACATATTTACAGCACAAGGTTTGTATGCCAGTTCTTATGTTCAAGTGTATAACAGTGTAACTTATTAAAGAGACAATATTTTAAATCTTAATCTTCATTAAGTCTAATCTCCAGGCCAAGATTCACATGAAACACCATGCCAATTTAGGAGCGTCCCAAAGGCCTGTATTTCCTGGATTGCGTCATGCCACGTGGTGTTCAAAATGGCGACTACCCTAAACTACCAGCCTTAATCGTCATGCCACGTGTTTGTTTAAAAATGGCGACTACCCTAAACTACCAGCTTTCACCTAACATTTGTTAATAACATTATACCTTTTAAATCATGTCCAGTGACTTAAGCCAATACTCTATAGTCAAGTCATGCAAAATATACCTTTAAATCCAATTATAAACAAGAACAAGGCATGAGTGGCGTTAGGCCACGTGTAGTTAGTTAAGATAGCTCTAACACTGAATCACCAGTTTTAAACTAACCTTTTCTTAATAACACTATACCTTTTACATAATAACCAATTAATTTATAACTCTTTAGTCAAGAAATGTAAAGCCTTATATCATTAAAACCAATTAGAAACAAGTATAAAGCGACTACATGAATTTCACAAGCCAAACCAAGGTCTTCCCAAATCTCGAGGTTTCTGGGCTTTTAAGAGCGGCTTTTTCCCCAGCCATGTTTCTGTCTTGGGTGAGTGAGCTACGCTGCTGCAGCGTGGCTTTGAATCAATCCCCACACAAACTGTGGCTAGCTCAAGAGGTTACCAGCAGATGTAATCTTTACCAATTTTTCTTTTTAACATGAAACAGTCATTCACACAAAGACACAGAGAGGACATAAACATACACATAGACAGACAGTCGGTGCACCGGGACAAACACGGAAAGATACACAGAAAGTTAAGCATGCTTGTTAAGCAATTGCATCCATTTTCCTCTTTAAACAGCTCTTAGAGGCTGTGGACATATGCCTATTTTTAAAAACCCCTTTCTTTTCGCCGAAATCAGCTCTTACGAGCTTTGGGCAAATGCCTACCAAATTCCTTCCCCATATTTCCCTATCTTATCAACCCAAGCAGTCCCTGCGCTGGGTCCACACAGTATGCTTGAAAAACTGTATCCCTTCCTTGCACTCACAACAATAGACACGAATTCACTAGCGCTAGTTTTGACCTCTATGTTGCTTACCGTGCGGATACCATTAATTTTCACCTTTTCTGCGAAGCTTCGCTGGATAGGGCTACCTCAGGAAATTCTCTCGTGCCAGGTCGCCCCACGTTGGGTGCCAAATATGTAGCTGCCCGCAGCCACATGTAAACCGGGTTACCTGTTGAGAGAATTTTGGGGTTATAGGGAAGAGGGGCGAAAAGAACGTACGGCCAAGTCAATGTTCACTGATCAAAGCCGAAAACTTTAATGGCGCCAGACCTTTTAACAGTTCAGGCAAACCCTTCCCCCCAGACTCCAGGCTGAGTTCCGGTGGAAGTTGTCTAGCTTCTCTTGGAGGTCTTCGTCTTGACTGCTCCGGCAGCTGGGTGGGTCACCTGTTTAATTCAGGAATCCCTATACCTGGAGGAACAATGAACTTAACCTTTACTACGAGCGCTCCACCCTAGGTGGAGCAGGATCCTGGCTAACTGGGAGAAGTTAACCTTGACCAAAGTCAAACTCTGACCAAGTGCAAGACTGCCCCAATATGGCTCTGTACAAAGATCAAGAGGACAAATCGGCAACCAACAAATTGGGAAAAGATCTTCACCAATCCTACATCAGATAGAGGGCTAATATCCAATATATATAAAGAACTTAAGAAGTTAGACTCCAGAAAACCAAACAACCCTATTAAAAAATGGGGTGTAGAGTTAAACAAAGAATTCTCACCTGAAGAAGTTCGGATGGCGGAGAAGCATCTTAAAAAATGCTCAACTTCATTAGTCATTAGGAAAATGCAAATCAAAACAACCCTGAGATTTCACCTTACACCAGTCAGAATGGCTAAGATTAAAAATTCAGGAGACAGCAGGTGTTGGAGAGGGTGTGGAGAAAGAGGAACACTCCTCCACTGCTGGTGGGGTTGCAAATTGGTACAACCACTCTGGAAATCAGTCTGGTGGTTCCTCCGAAAACTGGGCACCTCACTTCCAGAAGATCCTGCTATACCACTCCTGGGCATATACCCAGAGGATTCCCCACCATGTAATAATGATACATGCTCCACTATGTTCATGGCAGCCCTATTTATAATTGCCAGATGCTGGAAAGAACCCAGGTATCCCTCAACAGAAGAGTGGATGCAAAAAATGTATATCTACACAATGGAGTACTATTCAGCCATTAGAAACAATGAATTCATGAAATTCTTAGGCAAATGGATGGAGCTAGAGAACATCACACTAAGTGAGGTAACCCAGACTCAAAAGGTGAATCATGGTATGCACTCACTAATAAGTGGATATTAACCTAGAAAACTGGAATACCCAAAACATAATCCACACATCAAATGAGGTACAAGAAGAAAGGAGGAGTGGCCCCTTGTTCTGGAAAGACTCAGTGAAGCAGTATTCAGCAAAACCAGAACAGGGAAGTGGGAAGGGGTGGGTGGGAGGACAGGGGGAGAGTAGGAGGCTTACGGGACTTTCAGGGAGTGGGGGGCTAGAAAAGGGGAAATCATTTGAAATGTAAATAAAAAATATATCGAATAAAAAAAAAGAATGTCTGGCACAGAGAGGGCATGCAATAAATGCTGGCTGAGTAAAAAAAAAAAGAAAAGAAAGGTTAAAAAAGAAACTGATTGAAAAAAGTTGGTAAAATATATAGATATCAGTAAGAGCAAGATGCACAAACACACACACACACACACACACACTGTTTTGTATTTAAGTGAAATGAAACAACTAAACTGTTGGAAAAGAATATAAAATGGAGAATAGTGGAGTTTAAATTGTCTAAATACAAGTTGTTTCTATTTGGAAGTAAGACAGAGCTATTCAGTAAACTTGGATTTTAGGGGAAAATATCACATACTTTAAAACTGGTAGGTCAATTTTAATAAGTGTGCCAAATACCTTCCATTATTTTTAGTTTTTTCTGTTTTTTAATTGAAAAATAGACATTTTATATTATATATTGTGATGGTTTGTATATGCTTTGTTTAGGGATGGTACCATTAGGAGGTATGGACTTGTTGGAGTAGGTATGTAACTGTGGGTGTATGTTTTAAGACACTCATCATAGTTGCCTGGAAGCCAGTCCTCTCCTAGCAGCCTTCAGATGAAGATGTAGAACTCTCAGCTTCCCCTGCACCATGCCTACCTAGATTCTGCCTTATTCCTGTCTTGATGATACTGGACTGACCCTCTGAACCTGTAAAACAGCCTCAATTAAATGGTATCCTTCTAACAGTTGCTTTGGTAATGGTGTTTGTTCACAGCAGTAACACTCTTAACAGAGAAGCTGGTACCAGGGACAAGGGTATTGCTGTGACAGGCCTAACCATGTTTTTTTTTTTTTTTTTTTTTTTTTTTTGGAAGAATGTGGATTTGGGGACTTTGGATTTGGAAAGCAATGGAATGATTTAAGTGGGGCTTAATGGGCCATCCTTACTAGGAATAAGGAAGACTTTGTTACCAAGAGTGATTGAACTGTTCAAACATGGCCCAAGAGGTTTCAGTGGAGAAGAATTTCAGTATGTGGTCTAGAGACTATTTTTGTCGTATTTTGGTGAAGAATGTGTCTGCTTTTTGGCTTTGTCTGAAGAGTCTACTTGAAGCTAACATAAAGAGATTTATATTAATTGCACTGTCAAAAGAAGTCTCAAAAGAGCCCAGAAGGGACTTTGTTCTCTGCTTTAGTCTTATGAAGAACATTTTAATGAAAGGTACAGTTGAGAGTGTTTACCTCTTCATCTGAAAGTCACTGGCTTCCAGGCAGGTATCATGAGGGTATTAAAGCTCACACCCACAGTGACACACCTACTCCAACAAGGCCACACCCTGGACCAAGCATATACAAACCATCACATATGTCTTTATGGTTTCCCCTTCTTTAACTTCTCCTAGGTCCTCCCTGCCCCTCCTCTCATTGGATCCACACCCCTTCTGTCTCTTGTTAGAAAAAACAGGCATCTAAAGGACAATAATAAAATGAAATAAGACAAAAAAAAATCAAGCAAATTCGAATAGAACAAAACAAACAAACAGAAGAAAAGGAGCCAAAGGAAAAGCAGAAGAAACTCAGGTTGATGCAGAGTCACATACATTGACAGACCCAGGAAGCCCACAACAACACAAAACCAGAAGCCATAAAAAATAGACGGAATACCCATAAAGAAAAAGAATGGTATGTTAAGGATGGAATTGAATTCATTTTGTGTTGGCCATCCACTTTTGGGCATGGGGTCTATTCTTAAGAGTAGTTTATATCTCCATTGAGAATCTATTTGAAAAAAAGCAAAGTTTTTCATTTGTGAGTATCAGTTTTAGCTTCTGAGTTAGGAATGGGGGCTTGCATGCATGTTCTTCCCCTCTCAATGCCTGGGTCTCATTTGTTGCAGACCTGTGCAGGTCCTGTGCTTGCTTCCACAGTCTCTGTGTTTTCATACACGCATCTGTATTTGGAAGGCCTTGAATCATTGGTGTCTTCCATTCCCTCTAGTTCTTAAAATTTTTGGCTTCTTTTGCAGAATTCACTGAGCGCCGAGGAGAGGAATATTGTGGCGATGTCTTATTACGAACAGAGGCATTGAAAATCTCTCATTCTCTTATAATTATCTGGCTCTGTTTCTGTGTTTGTTCCCATCTACTGCAGGAAATAGCTTCTTTGATGATGGCTGAACAAGGTAATGACCTATGAGCACAGCAAAATGTTGTTAGGAGTCATTTTATTGCTATGTTTCTTTTCAAAAACAGTAGAGAGCATTTGGTTTTCTCCTAGCTTCTCAGCCTATCTAGTCTCAGGTTCTTGACCACTTGAGCAGCATCAGGGATTGGATCATAGATTGATTGATTAATCTCACAAGCTTTGTGCTACTATTGCACCAGCACATCTTATAGGCAGGTTCTCATTGTAAATCAAAGGTTTTGTAGCTGGGATGGTGTTTACCTTTCTCCTTTGGTAACATGCAGAGTACCTTCCAGTACCACAAACATTAGTCTGTAGGGGTAAAGGCTCTAAGTAGGCACAAATTTGAGTTTTCTGGGTTCAATGAATTGTGTAGGCATTGTCTTCAGTAATAGGATTCTACTGTCAATTTGTGTGGAGGAACTAATACTCTGGCTTGTTTGCGGGTTCCCATGGGGCCCTTTTGGCCAAAATGTATTTAGATGTAACCCATACCTGATAGTAGAGGCTTCATTTGTTGATGAGAGATGTCCAGTTGAGCCTCTGTCTCCCCATTATTTAGTGATTTTGTATGGATGGCCTTCATATAGGTATATTCTTCTACTAGGTTGGGTTTCTACATGTCTCCTCACTGAGTCCTTAGCTTTAGCTATCCCTACATGTATTCCCTCCCTCACCCTCTTTTTCCCTCTCCTGTTCCATTCCAGACCCGCACCTCTATAACTATATATTCTATTTTACCTTCATAGAGTCTTCCCTCTCCCCTAGTCCCTTATTCTGCATCTAATCTAATCGAATCCAATCATCTAATCTAATCTAATCTAATCTAATCTAATCTAATCTAATCTAATCCAATCTAACCTGATCCAATTCGATCCAATCCAATCCAATCCAATCCAATCCAATCCAATATAATATAATATAATATAATATAATATAATATAATATAATATAATATAATATAATATAATCTAAGTGGTTGCATGGGCCCTAGCTTTCTTATTGAAGATTTTATAGCTAACATCCAACTATGAGTGAGTGCATAGCAGCATATTTGCATTCTGGTCTCAGTTACCCCAAACATGATGATTCTTTTCCTAGCTCCATCAATTTACCTATGAATTTCATACTTTCATTATTTTAAGCAGATGAGTAATAGTCTATTGTGTAGTTACACCACATTATTTTATCTCTTTATCTGTTTATTGATATCTAGTCTGTATCCAATTTCTGGTTATTATATTAAAGTAGCAATGGACATAGTTAAGAATTTGTCTCTGTACTAGGAAGCATCCTTGTGTATTTGCCTAAGAATGGAATAGCTAGATCTTGAGATAGATTGATTCCTGGCTTCTTGAGAAACTGCAAAACTGATTTTCATAGTGGCTGTACAAGTTTTCATTCCCATGAGAAAAAGATGAGTTGTTCCCTTACTCTGCATCCCTGTCAGTATGAGCTGTTGGAAGATGAAAACATCTATACTCATGGATTAATAGAATTAATAAGTAAAGACTGCCATCCTACCAAAAGCAATCTAGAAATTCAATGCAATCCTCATCAGAATTCTAACACAATTATTCACAGAACTTAAAAGGACACTTTTCAGCTTTTGGTGCTTCAGTGGACACACACACACACACACACACACACACACACACACACATGCAGGAATGTTAAGTAATCCTGTGTAATAAATGGACTGATGGAAGTATTACCATTCTGAATCTCAAATTGTACTGTAAAGATATATCAATAAAAACAGCGTGGTTTTGGCAAAAACAGATATAATAATCAATGGAATCTAATTGAAAACCCCCACATAGGTCCACATACCTGCAGACACCTGATTTTTGATAAGGAAAGCAGAAATACACACTGGAAAAATGACAGTATCTTCAACAAATGGTGCTGGTAAAACTGGATAATTGAATGCAGAAAAATGTAAGCGGTTCTATTCTCACTGCCTCAAACATAACTCCAAGTGGGTCTAAGACTTTATATAAAGTCCAGATACACTGAATTTGATAGAAGAGAAAGTGGGGAAATAGCCTTGAACTCACCGGCACAGAAAAAGACTTTATGAACTGTTCACCCATTGCACAGGCACTAACATCAACAATTAATGAATAGGACCTAATAAAACTGAAAAGCTTCTGTATGGCAAAGTACATCATCATTTGTACAAAGTAGCAGCCTACAGAATGGGAAAAGATTTTTACCATGGACACATCCCATAGATGGCTAGTATCCAAAGTATATAAAGCACGGGACCAGATGGCTTCAGTGCAGAATTTTATCAGACCTTTATAGAAGCCCTAACACCAATACGCTTCAAACTATTCCACAAACTAGAAACAGAAGGAACTCTACCCAACTCGTTGATACCAAAACCACACAAAGGTCCAACAAAGAAAGAGAACTTCAGGCCAATTTCCCTTATGAATATTGATGCAAAAATACTTAATAAAATTCTTGCCAACTGGATCCAAGAACACATCAAATTGATCATCTACCATGATCAAGTAGGCTTCATTCCAGGGATGCAGGGATGGTTCAATATAAGTAAATCCATCAATGCAATCCACTATGTAAACAAACTCAAAGAAAAAAAACATATGATCATCTCATTAGATGCAGAAAAAGCATTTGACAAAATTCAGCATCCTTTCATGCTAAAAGTCTTGGAAAGAACAGGAATTCAAGGCCCATACCTAAACATCGTTAAAGCAATATACAGTAAACCATAGCTAACATCAAAGATGTAAGATGGTACAACCACTTTGGAAATCAGTCTGGAGGTCCCTCAGAAAACTGGACATGACACTTCCAGAGGACCCTGCTATACCTCTCCTGGGCATATACCCAAAGGATTCCCCGGCATGCAATGAAGATACATGCTCCATTATGTTCATAGCAGACTTATTTATAATAGCCAGAAGCTGGAAAGAACCCAGATGTCCCTCAAAGGAGGAATGGATACAGAATATGTGGTATATTTACACAATGGAATACTACTCTGCAATTAGAAACAATGAATTCACAACATTTTTAGGCAAATGGTTTGATCTGGAAAATATCATCCTAAGTGAGGTAACCCAATCACAAAAGAATACACATGGAATGCAATCTCTGATAAGTGGATATTAATTAGCCTAGAATCCCTGAATACCCAAGGCACAAATCGCATAACAAATGACTCCCATGAAGAAGTAAGGAGAGGGTCCTGATCCTGGAAAGGATTGACCTAGCGTTGGAGGGGAGTATCAGGACAGAGAAAAAGGAGAGACGTGATTGGAGAATGGGTGGAGAGAAGAAGGTTTATGGGACATATGGGGAGGGGGGATCTGGGAAAGGGGAAAATCATTTGGAATGTAAACAAAGAATATAGAAAACAAAAATATATTAAAAAAAGAACTAAAGTAACTGAATATCAAGAGAACAAATAACCAATTAAAATTGAGGTACAGCGGTTGAGGCGGTGGTGGCGGTGGCAGCAGTGCAGCAGTGGCTGGTCCAGCCGAAGGGCCATCAGCAGTGGAACCAAGGCGACACAGGGTCCAGTTAGGCCCTGTGCCCATGACCACTGACCTTCGCTGGCCAGCCAGGCTGCAAGCAGCTGCAGATTTACGGTGCCTTTCACCGCACAGAAGCCACATCAGAAATCTGCCTCCTGCCAGTCATGAGAGACTCACCCCCATCTTGGTTTCGGACTCCAGAGAGATCGGACAGACTGAGGTACACAAACATGACCCGAGGCCAACATCGCGGGGGTCTGAACCCGACGGGCATTGGCCTGCACCCAGACCCTGGGCTGTTCGGGGGGCCATCGGGGTGCCAACCCAGCCAGGAGGTTTTTTGCCCGCGCAGGCGCGTGCATCGCCATTTTGCCTACAGGACGCCAGAGAGCTCTAGCAGGCAAAGCCATTAACAGGCATAGCCTGAGGCTAACAAAGTGGGGGTCTAGGCCCCAACAGGTCCTGGACTGACCCCAAGAACTGGGCGGCTTGGTGGGCCATCTGTGTGTGTGTCAACCCGCCCAGGAGGTTGTTAGCCCAGCAGACTCTCCTGGCACTTTCAGGGAGCGTGAGCGCACACGCCTGCCATCCTGGCCACCTGACAGACCCAATTAAAAGTCATAGCCCGAGGGGAACTTTGCTAGGACCTTGGCCTCCCAGGCTTTTACCTGGACCCAGGGCCTGAGCACCCAGACTAGCCTTGTGTGCACCAACCCGGATGGGAGATCAGCTGCCCAGCAGAGTGATCAGCATGCGGAAAAGGTCCTGGCAGCATACACCATCAGCACTCCCTGAAGGTGCAAACGGGCTCCATCTGATTCACAGACACAATCTGGGGCAAAGCACACTAGAGCTGCAAGGGCACCCAAGCAGAGGACAGCACATCAACAATCTGCTACACGGGAAACCCAGCCATATAGTGTTGCAGTAATAGCCCCAGAGCCCCTCAGGAAGCCCAAACACCAGCCAGGGACAAGACCAACTAACTCCAGAGAACAAGATGGCAAAGAGCAAACTCAGGAACGCTACTAACAGAAATCTAGGCAATATGGCAGCATCTGAACCAAACTCTCCAACATCACCAAGTCCTGGTTATGCCAACACACCAGAGAAACAAGATTTGGATTTAAAATCACTGATCATGATGCTACTAGAAGAACACAAAAAGGACATAAATGAATCTCTTAAAGAAATACAGGGGAACATGAATAAGCTAGAAACCTGTATAATGGAAACAGAAAAATCACTTAAAGAAATGCAGGAGAATAAGGCTCAAGAGATAGAAGCCAATAAAGAAGAAAGGCAAAAAAAAAAAAAAAAAAAAAAAAAAAAAAAAAAAAAAAAAAAAACTTAAAGAAATGCAGGAGAACTTGAGTCAAGAGGCAGAAGTCATGAAAGAGGAAACACAAAAATCTCTTAAAGAATTACAGGAAAACACAAACAAACAAATGATGGAACTGAGCAAAACCATCCTGGATCTAAAAACAGAAGTAGAAACAACTAAGAAATCACAACTTTGGAGATAGAAAACCTTGAGAAGAAATCAAGGGCCATAGATGCAAATATAAACAACAGAATGCAAGAGATGGAAGAAAGAATTTCAGATGCCGAAGATACCATAGAAACCATTGACTCAACAGTCAAAGAAAATGCAAAATGCAAAAAGCTTGTATCCCAGAACATCCAGGAAATCCAGGATACAATGAGAAGACCAAACCTAAGGATTATAGGTATAGATGAGAGTGAAGATTTACAACTGAAAGGGCCAGCAAATATCTTTAACAAAATTATGGAAGAAAACTTTCCCAACTTAAAGAGAGAAATACCTATGAATATACAAGAAGCCTACAGAACTCCAAACAGACTGGATCTGAGCAGAAATGCCTCTCGCCACATAATAATTAAAAACCCAAATGCACTAAACAAAGAAAGAATATTAAAGGCAGTAAGAGAAAAAGGCCAAGTAACATATAAAAGAAGACCTATCAGAATCACACCAGACTTCTCACCAGAGATCATGAAAGCTAGAAGATCCTGGGCAGATCTCATGCAGACTCTAAGAGAACACAAATGTCAGCCAAGACTACTATACCCAGCAAAACTCTCAATCACAATAGATGGAGAAACCAAGACATTCCATGACAAAAACAAATTCACACAATATCTTTCCACAAACCCAGCTCTACAAAGAATAATAGGAGGAAAACTCCAATACAAGGAGGGAAACTACACCCTGGAAAAAGTAAGATAGTAACCTTCCTTCATCAAACCCAAAAGAAGATAATCACTCAAATATAAAAATAACATCAAAAATGATAGGAAGTAATAATCTCTATTCTTTAATATCTCTTAACATCAATGGACTCAATTCCCCAATAAAAAGACATAGACTAACAGACTGGATAAGGAAACAGGACCTTACATTTTGCTGCATACAGGAAACACACCTAAATGTCAAAGACAAAAACTACCTTAGAGTAAAAGGCTGGAAGACAATTTTACAAGCCAATGGTCTTGGGAAACGAGCCGGAGTAGCCATTCTAATATCAGATAAAATTGACTTTCAACCTAAAGTCATCAAAAGAGATACTGAGGGACACTTCTTGCTGGTCAAAGGAAAAATCTACCAAGAAGAACTTTCAATTCTGAACATCTATGCTCCAAATGCAAGGGCACCCTCATTCGTAAAAGAAACTTTACTAAAGCTCAAAGCACACATTGCACCAAACACAATAATTGTGGGGGACTTCAACACTCCACTCTCCTCAATGGACCGATCAGGAAAACGGAAACTAAACAGGGACACAGTAAAACTAATTGAAGCTTTGTACCAACTGGATTTGACTGATATTTATAGAACATTTCACCCTAAAGCAAAAGAATATACCTTTTTCTCAGCACCTCATGGTACCTTCTCCAAAATCGACCATATAATTGGTCACAAGACAGACCTCAACAAATATAAAAAGATCGAACTAATCCCATGCCTCTTATCAGATCACTATGGTGTAAGAGTGGTTTTCAATAGCAACAAAAACAACAGAAAGCCCACATACACATGGAGGCTGAACAATACTCTACTCAATGACACCTTGGCCAAAGAAGAAATAAAGAAAGAAATCAGAGACTTTTTAGAATTTAATGAAAATGAAGGCACAACATACCCAAATCTTTGGGACACAATGAAAGCAGTGCTAAGAGGAAAACTCATAGCCCTGAGTGCCTCCAAAAAGAAAATGGAGAGAGCATATACTAGCAGTTTAATGACACACCTGAAAGCCCTGGAACAAAAAGAAGCCAATTCACCTAGGAGGAGTAGAAGACAGGAAATCATTAAACTCAGGGCTGAAATCAATCAAGTGGAAACAAAGAGAGCCATACAAAGAATCAACTAGTCCTGGAGCTGGTTCTTTGAGAAAATCAACAAGATAGATAAACCCTTAGCCAGACTGACCAAAGGGCACAAAGAAAGTATCCAAATTAACAAAATTAGAAATGAAAAGGGAGATATTACAACAAAAACTGAGGAAATCAAAAAAATCATCAGATCCTACTACAAAAGCCTATACTCAACACAACTGGAGAATCTGGAGGAAATGGACAATTTCCTAGACAGATACCGAATACCAAAATTAAATCAGGACCAAATAGATCATCTAAACAGTCCCATAACCCCTAAAGAAATAGAAGCAGTCATAGAAAGTCTTCCAACCAAAAAAAGCACAGGACCAGATGGTTTCAGTGCAGAATTCTATCAGACCTTCAAAGAAGACCTAACACCAATACTCTTCAAACTATTCCATAAAATAGAAACAGAAGGAACCCTACCCAATTCCTTCTACGAAGCCACAATTACGCTGATACCAAAACCACACAAAGATCCAACAAAGAAAGAAAACTTCAGACCATTCTCCCTTATGAACATCGATGCAAAAATACTCAATAAAATTCTTGCCCACCGAATCCAAGAACACATCAAAACGATCATCCACCATGATCAAGTAGGCTTTATCCCGGGAATGCAGGGTTCAATATACGGAAATCCATCAATGCAATCCACTACATAAACAAACTCAAAGAAAAAAACCACATGGTCATTTCATTGGATGCTGAAAAAGCATTTGACAAAATTCAGCATCCTTTCATGCTTAAAGTCTTGGAAAGAACAGGAATTCAAAGCCCATACCTAAACATCGTTAAAGCAATATACAGCAAACCAGTAGCCAGCATCAAACTAAATGGAGAGAAACTTGAAGCAATCCCACTAAAATCAGGGACTAGACAAGGCTGCCCCCTTTCTCCTTATCTTTTCAATATTGTACTTGAGGTACTAGCTCGGGCAATTCAACAACATAAGGAGGTCAAAGGTATAAATTGGAAAGGAAGAAGTCAAACTATCATTATTTGCAGATGACATGATAGTCTACCTAAGTGACCCAAAAAACTCCACTAGAGAACTCCTACAGCTGATAAACAACTTCAGCAAAGTGGCAGGTTATAAAATCAACTCAAGAAAATCAGTGGCCTTCCTATACTCAAAGGATAAGCAGGCTGAGAAAGAAATTAGGGAAATGACCCCCTTCACAATAGCCACAAACAGTATAAAGTACTTTGGGGTGATTCGTACCAAACATGTGAAAGATCTGTATGACAAGAACTTCAAGACCCTGAAGAAGGAAATGGAAGAAGACCTTAAAAAATGGGAAAACCTCCCATGCTCATGGATTGGCAGGATCAATA
Source organism: Apodemus sylvaticus (assembly GCF_947179515.1). Taxonomy (NCBI): domain Eukaryota; kingdom Metazoa; phylum Chordata; class Mammalia; order Rodentia; family Muridae; genus Apodemus; species Apodemus sylvaticus. The sequence continues at coordinate 33,274,501 of NC_067488.1, forward strand.
TAGTTAAAATGGCCATTTTTCCAAAAGCAATATACAGATTCAATGCAATACCCATCAAAATCCCAACTCAACTCTTCACAGAGTTAGAAAGAGCAATTATCAAATTCATCTGGAATAACAAAAAACCCAGGATAGCTAAAACTATTCTCAGCAACCAAAGAAATTCTTGGGGAATCAGTATCCCTGACCTCAAGCAATACTACAGAGCAATAGTGTTAAAAACTGCATGGTATTGGTACAGTGACAGGCAGGCAGATCAATGGAACAGGATTGAAGATCCAGAAATGAACCCACATACCTATGGCTACTTGATCCTCGACAAAGGGGCTGAAAACATCCAGTGGAAAAAAGATACCCCTTTCAACAAATGGTGCTGGTTCAACTGGAGGTCAGCATGCAGAAGAATGCGAATTGATCAATCCTTGTCTCCTTATACTAAGCTCAAATCCAAATGGATCAAGGACCTCCACATAAAGCCAGATGCTCTGAAGCTAATAGAAAAGAAACTGGGGAAGACCCTTGAGGATATTGGTACAGGGAGAAAGTTTCTGAACAGAACACCAATAGCATATGCTCTAAGATCAAGAATTGACAAATGGGACCTCATAAAATTACAAAGTTTCTGTAAAGCAAAGGACACCATCAAAATGACAAATCGGCAACCAACAAATTGGGAAAAGATCTTCACCAATCCTACATCAGATAGAGGGCTAATATCCAATATATATATAAAGAACTCAAGAAGTTAGACTCCAGAAAACCAAAGAACCCTATTAAAAATGGGGTACAGAGTTAAACAAGGAATTCTCACCTGAAGAACTTCGGATGGCGGAGAAACATCTTAAAAAATGTTCAACTTCATTAGTCATTAGGGAAACGCAAATCAAAACAACCCTGAGATTTCACCTTACACCAGTCAGAATGGCTAAGACTAAAAATTCAGGAGACAGCAGGTGTTGGAGAGGGTTTGGAGAAAGAGGAACACTCCTCCACTGCTGGTGGGGTTGCAAATTGGTACAACCACTCTGGAAATCATTCTGGCGGTTCCTCCGAAACTGGGCACCTCACTTCCAGAAGATCCTGCTATACTACTCCTGGGCATATACCCAAAAATTTCCCCAGCATGTAATAAGGATACATTTTTCACTATGTTCATAGCAGCCCTATTTATAATTGCCAGAAGTTGGAAAGAACCCAGGTATCCCTCAACAGAAGAGTGGATGCAAAAAATGTGGTATATATACACAATGGAATACTATTCAGCCATTAGAAACAATGAATTCATGAAATTCTTAGGCAAATGGATGGAGCTGGAGAACATCATACTAAGTGAGGTAACCCAGTCTCAAAAGATGAATCATGGTATGCACTCACTAATAAGTGGATATTAACCTAGAAAACTGGAATACCCAAAACATAATCCACGCATCAAATGAGGTACAAGAAGAACGGAGCAGTGGCCCCTTGTTCTGGAAAGACTCAGTGAAGCAGTATGGAACAAAATCAGAACAGGGAAGTGGGAAGGGTTGGGTGGGAAAACAGGGGGAGGGAAGGGGACTGATGGGACTTTCGGGGAGTGGGGGTCCAGAAAAGGGGAAATCATTTGAAATGTAAATAAATATATTAATAAAAAAAAAAAGAAAAAATACGAGGTACAGATCTAAACAGAATTTTTAAAAGATGAAAACAAAGGGCTAAGAAGCACTTAAAGAAATGTTCCCCATCCTTAGTCATCAGGGAAATGCAAATTAAAACTACTTTGAGATTCCATTTTATCCCATTCAGAAAATGGGTAATATCTTGTATTATTAGAGATAAGAAAGGGCAGTGGATGCAACAGGATCCACTACTCTCCATTCCCAGCCTCCCCATACAGACAGAAGTGAGTTTGCTGATCTTCCTATGCAGGGTGATCTTCTATTTCCTTCTATCCCCCAGTGTTTGACAAAAGCAAGGTGGTAGCAGCTTACAGGTGTGAGCAGCAGCCGTGGCACCCTGTAGTATTCCAGTTCTGGGTGCTGTGATGTTCTTTATTGCAAAGTTCTAATATAAACAAAGGAAATCAGATTCCCTGGTTCTTGACAGTTAGCATCGTTGCTTCCATGGTACTAGGAACAAGGCGTTTTCTTCTGTTATTTTGGCCACATTGTCCACACTGGTCTTACAGCCCCAGCTCTTAGCAGCCACCTGTTCTGCAGCTTCTTAGCTTTACCTCTTCTGCAGCTGTCAAAGCAACTGGTGGCTCCAGCATTTCTGGGGCTCACCCTACTAGCCATTCCCCTGTTACCGCTGTTGCAGTGCAGTCATTGCTGCTATTCCTTTCTTTGTGTTTCGGTATCAGGATGCTCTACTAAAAACACTCAAGGGAAGTCTTTGATTTGGTCCAAGGTTGCAACACTAAGGCACCTGAGCAGGTGATGAAACAACCTCCTTAGATGTTAGCAAATGTCTTCATAAGTCACCAAAGACCTTCATGCAAATGAAGGATGCATACCAATCGTGGCACTGTCTCTTCTTGTACCAGTCACAAAGGTTCCTCTGCTAGTCCAACATTTCATGCATTGGGTCTGGTCTGCTTGCAAAGGACTCTAGCCATCTAGAGCTCATTGCTACCTGAAATGGTAAAAACAAGCAAAAATAAGACACAAACTGGTTTTACCCTCAAGAGTCAGAGTGATGCCTTCCTGTATCTTCCTCAGGATTTTTTGAAGGATTCTCCAAGAAGCTGATGCTGAAATAGAGCTGGCTGGCTGGATTTCCAACTGAAAGTCCTTTTGTTTGAGGCAGCCTGAATGCCAGAGGAGAGTCCAGTCCAGTATCTGTGAATTGGGGAGTTAGATTTATCCATTCCTAAGTATCTTTTCTGATTAGCAGAAAAATATCATCAGAAGGATGGTTTATACTTAATTGTTGACATTAATACTGATTTTAAAATTTTATCATATTTTTATTGCATGTGAGTGCTTGTGCATGCCTGCATATAGATGCTATAGTGTGCGTGTGTCGGTCAGAGGACAACAATTGGGATTTGGGTCTCTTCTTTTTCAATCATGTGTTCATGTATTAAATGATTTTCATCAGGGTTGGCAGTAGGTGCCTCTCCTGGGTGAGTATTTCATTGACCTTAATACTGATTTTAACAACAACAACAACAACAACAATAACAACAACAACAACAAAATCCTCAATACTTAATTCCTGCCTAGGGCCTAGGAAGAAGCAGATTCTTATTTGTCTCATTGAGGTTTATTTAAAAATGCATTCCTATCAGGTTTGGTGGTATACAGAAACCCAGGGCTTAGGAGGCTGAGGCATGTATGGATCAACTCCAGGTCAGCATGGCTATGCAGTGAGACCTTTCACTTCTGAAAAAGCTTATGTAAAACAAACCCCAAACCACCAAAAGCCTTATTCTTTCCATGCTTCAACTTTTTCTTCATTTTTGAAAATTTCCTATATGTATAAAACAAAATATGACCATATATATCATTTTTTAAGATATCATTTAAGTCCAGTTAGTGGTGTACATATGTGCATGGGTTATCCACTGGTGCATGATAACTTACAGGTAACCACACTCCCAAAACAGAAAGATTCTTCCTCCCCCTACAACCATCTACTGTTCCTCAGTAAGTTGTAGAGCCTGGAGACCATTTACCTCACCTATTTGGGATTCTGACTGGCCCTGTCTTACATAGATCTTATATAAGTAACCACGACAACTGTTTTGAATTTATGGTTGTGATAGCCGAGTCATGTCTAGAAGACAAGCATCCTACAGGGTCCCTCCCTTTTCCTGACTCTTACATTCTTCCTACCTCTCCTTCTGCAATGGAACAGGTATAGATATTCTATCAGGCTGAGCACTCAGTTCTTATTCTCAGCTCTCTGGTCTGTTATGTGCCTCTGCAAAAACTGCTGCCCATGGCAAAAAGAATCTTCTCTGTCCAGGGTTGAGAGAAATCCAAGTCTATGAGTTAAAACATAGGTATTTAGATGGACATTTGTCAGCATGACCACTTAGTGAAACAAACAAATAAAAAACAAAAAATGATAACACACACAAATAGATGTATGAAAGTTCATAAAGACCTCAAATAGTATTTAGACTAAATTATAAATTCTAACCTTCTCTGAAAAGTATTATAAAGAACACAATGCAAAAGTAGTCTAGAAATATGGAAATACAGCACATGTCCTATTCTTAGACTGGAAATTCAATTTGCTGCTTCATGTTTAAACATAAAAATTATCTGAAGCTTTATTAAAAACAAGTTGAGGATGTGATTTGCAAGATGCAATGAATATGTTAATAAATTTAGGGCTGGAAAGATGGCTCAGCTCTAAGAGTAACGGATGTTTTTGCCGAGGACCTAGATTTGACTCAAGAATATACATAGCACCTTATGACCACTCATGATTTTATTACTAGGGGATCCAACACCCTTTTCTGAACTCTGAGGGAACCATGCACTCATGTGGCGCATAGACATTCATATAGGCCAAGTACTCATATATATAAGCCAAGTAATCTAAACATTAAATAAAGTATTTCTAAAATTTGAATGCTCTAAATAAGGTGACAGGATGACTAAAATAGAAACAGACTTGTTTATAAAGTTGGCAACTTGAAATATGATGGAGATGACAATGGCTGCTTGAAAAATATTTTATATGTAGGGTTGACACAATTAAGTTGACTGATGGAAAACATGGATTCTTTCCTGATGAAATTTATAGAAAATAAATTGCCAAAGGCTTAAACTCAAAAAGTAAAAGGCAGCATGCCATAACATTAAAAGAAAATACAGAAACACAAGCTTTGGCTAGAGTAGCTATACTGAGTTGTAAGGGTAGCACTTCCCTGTGTCTGTACATGAACCGTCAAATGCCTGGGACTGAATACAACTAGTCTAAGTTCAGTTGGGTGCTCCCTGAGCAGATTTCCCAGAGATGACTCAAGAATCTTTTTGTTGTTGTTATTTGTTGATGTTGTTGTTGTTGCTTTTACTGTTTTTAACTCACAGAGATCCACCTGCCTCTTCCTCCCAAAAGCTGGGATTAAAGGCATGTACCCCAACCACCCAGATGACTCAAGATTCTCTGTCTACTGGCTTCACCTTGTCTTTAGGCCTTCATGCTTCTCTTTGGTTTTTCCGTACCAAGTTTTTAAGGGAAAAGAAAAAGTACAGCGGGAATCTCACACGTAGGCTCAATGCTAAGCTTGAATGGAACAAGTTAATCCCCTGAGCGCCATTCAAGGTAGCCATAGAGCTATAGGACAGTGTGGTATGCTGATTCTAGCAGTTCCTCAAGAAGAAGAACATACAGATTTTTAGGGACTGGATAGCCAAACTACCCCATTGTATAAAAATGTCAACAAAATTAAAAAGATCTGTATCAAACTGTCTTCTAAATATACATCTATATTCCCACATAATAGTGCAACTCCTAAGCCTTATCAGGGATGTTTATTTATGTAGTGCATATCAGATAATACTAACTGATTACAGCACAGAGAAGGAGTGTTTATGGAGTGCTCATCTGTAAATGGGACCTGTGCATCAACATCTGATATTCCTAAATTTGGGCCTAACCTGAGCTTTGTAAGATCAGGGCAGTGAAGATTCCAGCATCGAGGAGGAAGGGATTCACCAGTTCCCACCCCTAATAGATGAGCTCATGAGAACTGATGGCTACCAGGGGAGGGGGATTCAGTTGTCTTTAGGCGTGCTGTCCTAGGCAGGGTGACCATCCATGGGGAGTGTTAATTGGGCTCAGTGGGTTGTAAAAAATAATAAAGGGGACATAAAGTGAGGAGGAGGGGTGATCAGGAATCTGGAAGAAGGTTTTGGGAGGAGTGAGGGCGGATATGATTCAAATATGTTGCATGCATTGTGAAATTTTCAACAAATAAACAAATATGGATTATTAAAATATCTAAATATATGAAAATATATCAAAAAGTGTCAAACTGTCTTCTAAATATACATCTTTATTCCTACATATTAGTGCACCTCCTAAGCCTTATCAGGAATGTTTATTTATGTAGTGTATATCAGATAATACAAACTAGTTACAGCACAGAGAAGGAGTAGTCAATTCATAATTTGGCCATTTTGAAGGTAAAATCCTTAGTGAGGAAATTAACTTAGGCTAAATCACAAATAAGCTAAAGGTGGAGGAAACAATAGCTTGTGTCAGTGATTGATTATTATCTTGATTATCTTACACGTCCATATTACAGTCCATCACTGAGGGAAGTCAGGGCAGGAACTCAAACAGGGCAGGAGTCTGAGGACAGGAACTGATGCAGAGGCCAGGGAGAAATGTTGCTTATTGGCTTTCTCCTCATGGATTGCTCAACCTGTTTTCTTACCCAGTTTGGTCACCCAGGGCCACTAGCCCCAGGGGTGGCACCACCTTCCATATCAGTCACTAAGAAAATGCCCTATCAGCTTGCCTGCAGTCTGAGCTTATGAAGGTATTTTTTTTCCTCAAACTGTGCAGTTTTAGATGTCTTGGAACTCACCATGTAAACCAGACTTGCCTTGAACTCCTTTGTCTGTCAAGTGCTGGGACTAAGGATGTGAAGGGGTTAAGTTACTGCATTACTTAAACAAAAAAGCTACCCATGTATATTTATTGAGTCTACAAACATATAACTACAGTCTAGAAGACATGACAGGATGCTTGTGTTGGTAGAAGATAGATGGGCAGCTAGATGGGGAGCATGGAAGAGGGAGTTACAACCTTGCATATTTTTACATCTTGAGTTGTTGTAGAAAGATAACTGAATTTGGGATGAATTATAATATAATTTTAAAATTTTGAATGTTTATTACATTTGTTGTATTTTTATATACTTCCAACATTTCACCTTGCAAAAAAAAAAAAAAAGCCATCTTACCCTGTTTATCATACGCCTCATCCCTGGAATCATTTCGTCTTAGGAAAGAAATTATTTGACCTTTTAGAGAAAAATATGAGCTGGGCATGTACATTAATTGATAAAACATCATGTAATTATGTCTTAGCCAGTATTTTCATTGGTAAAAATTATTCAGTGGTTCCTTTTGATCCATGGATACAAGGTAGATGTTTTCAAAGGTATCCCTTATATCTGCATTCACCCTGAAACAAACCTCATGCATATTAGGACATGGCTTAGTTACTTTACTCACTGCTATGACAAGATAACAACAAAAGTAGCTTAAAGAAGGAACGGTTTAGTATGGCTCAGAATTTGACGGCATAATCCAATGGTAAGGAAAACATGGTGATGGGACCTTGATTGAGCTAATTATGTCGCATCTTCAGTCAGGAAGCAGAGAGGGAGAGAAGTCAGCTTAGTGTAAGTCAGAAAGCTCAGGTTGCTTTCTTCTGCAACCTAACTCCATGGGTTGGTGACACCCACATTAAGAGGAGGTTTTCCCATCTCAGTTAACACAGTCTAGAAACTCCCTCACAGAATTTAATGCTGATTGTCAACTTGACAGGATCTAGGACCACCACACAGGAGATACACAACCAAGCATGCCCACGAGAGAATCTGTCTCTCACACACAAATATCCATATAGGCAGAATAGTGTTTTTTCAGCAGTTCTAAGGAAGCAAGCTCAGTAGAACTCCCAGAACAAATCCTAAGAAAATACTACACCTCTTCTACAATGAAGGGACCACTCTATCTGACTCAGTCTATAAGGTGTGTATTTGCTTTCCTCAAAGGCAAAGCCAGAGATAAAGATTTGGGTGCTGATTGATGTTCATGTAGATCACTAAGGATGTATGAGGACTGGGAGAGTGATAGGAAGGAAGAGAAAGGGAAGAGGATGTCGACTAACCATCAGGTACTATAACTGGAGTCACTTCCTCTGGGATCCCCTTCTAGGAATCAATGGAATGAACCTTAGAGTTGTCCCTTCCCAAATAAAAGATTGGGACATTAGTCTGTAACACTTGTTCCCAGGGATGTAAGCAAATTGGAACTTGTAAGCTCAATCTTAATGGACTGGAGAATTTTCCACACTCTGAAAAATATTTGAGGCAGAGAAACAAAAAGGTGCCAAAGTTGAGGCTTGAGGTGGGGTGTGGAAGGCTGCCTCTCACTGCAGTGCTTAAACCCAGTAGGCTGAGGGGGTGTGTCATGAGGAACAAAAGATTTGGAGACTCCCAGCAATTCATTACAAATACACACTGTCCCATAAAGTCTTGCTTCTGGGGATTAGAAAGGCACTGTTGTGGCTATTCAACCAGAGTTTGTCAGTGGGTGCTAAAATTTCTTCTCAAGGGGAGTCATAAAAAATGTGTTCCCCTTCTCCTAAGGTTCAATGACAAATTTAGGTAGGATTCCATCAAAGTACATTCTGGGGACCAAAGAGTCTGCTGGGATTTCTTATAAAGAGTGTATGGGGTTCCTTACAGGGTTGCGAGTACTTCTTCCCACCAATATATACACCTGAAAAGCATTACCCAGCAGGGATGAGGGTATTCCCCCAAAGATGGAGCCTCCATTGTTCCAAGTATATATCTAGCTCTGTATCTATGTATCTATCTCTGTATCTCTGTATTTCTGTACCTCTGTATCTATCTATCTATCTATCTATCTATCTATCTATCTATCTATCTATCTATCTATCATCTATCTATCTATCATCTATCTATCTATCTATCTATCTCTCTATCTATCTATCTATCTATCTATCTATCTATCTATCTATCTATCTATCTATCTATCTATCTACATGTCTATGTATCTATTTATGTATCTATGTATCTATCTGTCTGTCTCTCCATCCATCCATCCATCCATCCATCCATCCATCCATCTATCTATCTATCTATCTATCTATCTATCTATCTATCTATCTATCTATCTATCTATCTATCTATCTATCTATCTATCTATCTATCCTAATTTCCCTCCCCCTTACATGTGCAGTTAAGACAGAGTTGCATTAAGTGGGTGGTAAGGAGCATCTTAGATACTTAGGTGAGAATCTGTGCCCTATGGTCTCTCTTTTTGGGGGTGCAAAATATCAACAAGCCCAGTTGGGATGATCTTCTGCAAAGAAGCATAGATGGATTCTGCAAGATGGCTTAGAGAACAGTCTCTCAGGACACACACTCTCTAGATCTGGCATAGTAAAATGATGCTACCTCAATGATGCTCCTTTCATAGCTAATAGGAGACAGACCTAAATCACACACTATTGCAGCAAAGCCTGGGAAGTATGGTTTTAGATTTCTAGTGTCTGTCAGACCAGAGGATACTTTACAAGGTAGATAGGCTTGTGGGGGGAGAGGCTGTGCCCCTGGCTTGCTCACCACTCTTCCTGGTCCCTGGAGTGTGCTTGACATTGGAACATGGACATTTGCTATGTCTTATTTGAATAAATGAGTGGAAAGAGTTCTTGAAGTTCTGTTTCCTGTGTCAGTGTGTGTCTGTCTCACTGGGGTCTGAGGAATAGAGCAGCCTACATCCAGCATTGCTTTTGAAAATAAGGACAGAGAAAGAAAATGCTGGTCTAAAGTGAATAAATTATTCCACTGAGGGAACGTGATATTTTTGGCTCTTGTGTTAAATAAGGGCTGCTGTTTTCAGTTTTGTGATAGAATAGACATTAGTAAACTCTGCAGGTAGCCACAGAGCATCTCTGAGAAGAAAGACAGCTTAATAATTTGATCGTTTGGGAGCATCTAAAGGCAATATGTTACACAGCGTAAGAAAACATCAGTTAAGAAGGAAAAGTAATCTTGCCTGTGGGATCTCAGTGAAGGAAAATTTTAAAATAATTGGATTCAAAGATAAAAAAAAAAACCCACAATCTTGGAAACAGACAGGTTGATTATGCAGACTGCCCTCTGAGGTGCATTTTAGCTTAAGCTTAGGAAATGGAGTGAATAAATTTGGACCTCCTGACCTGTTAGCATGGGAACACTATTGTAAATGTCACCAAAATCGTTTGTTCTATGCCGAATTTCAGGACATATCTGAGACATGTCCTAACTGTGTGGGCTTAGTCCTATTGATTCTATTTTATTCTTTGCTCTTTATGTCCATTCAAGTGTTAATTCCATGCAGTATTTGTTTTTATGGCTTTGTGGTATAATTTGAAATCATGTATGATGAAATTTTGTATGACTTCAGCATGTATACACAGGTCCTAGCATGTAAATAGAGATCAGAAGACAACTTGTGGGAGTCAGTTCTCTTGTTCTCCCATGTGGGTTCCAGGAATTGAACTCAGGCTGACAGCTTGGTGGCAAGCAGTGTTAGCCACTGAACCATCTCCCTGGCCCCATCGATATTTTATATATCAGTTCTGTGCACATCCTTGATGTTTTTTTTTTATGAGGATTCAAAAAACTAATGGGATGGAGGACATAGAAACATTGCATTGAGAGTTCTCAACATGTGCCTTGGGGTCATGGCTTATCATTGTTGTCAGTTTGATCGGATCTAATATCAACTAAAGACATACCTATGTACAAGTCTGACAGGGAACTTCCTGGAACGATTTACTGAGGGTTGGGGACATCCTCCTCTGGAGTGAGCAGCACCTTCTGGCAGTGGTGGAGAAGAGTTTGGAAGGAAAGCACTAGCTGCTTTGACATGGCCACTTTTGCTCCATGATATTCAGGACATTAGCCATTCTTCATTGTCACTGGATCCCAGCTTTCCTGACTTTTTAACATGAACTAGTGACTAATAGCTCTCTGCAAATCCTCCTGGCCTTCGGCACAAGAAATAAACTGCTGAGAAATCTAGCCTTGTGGACCAGGTTATCAGCTTGCAGACATCTGTATGTTTGAAAACCTAGCCTATATTGTATAAGCAAATTTAATAACCCCTATTATAATACATATTTTTCTAATAGTTCTATTCCTTTTGAGAGCACAGACTAATAGGCATTGTAAACTCTAAAGCTCTTTCTACTAATTATTGTGACCATCACACAGTGAATATACAAAGCGTCATAATCAGGTTCTGATTTTGGAGACAGGATCTCTTGTAGCCCAGGCTGAGGGTCAAAACCAAGACTATACATATGAGGTGCGTATCACACCAACTGAGGTAGAGCCCCAGCCCTTCAAAAACACAACACCCATAGCCTGACTGCCTTCAACTGCTCACAGGCTGTGCCTTGGGAATCTGGTCTTTTGGGATTGTCATTTCTGCTCTAGTACCTGTTCATAGCAGTGTTAAGGGATATTTTAAATGTGTATCAGAATGTATGCATCAGAGATGTTCATTTTTTCAGGAGGGAAGAAAGTTCGTATATCTAGAATAGAAGGGTCTGAATGAGGCCCTTTGATGTTCAATGACATGAACACAGTGCAGGGATAGGGAGATGTGGAGAACCTTTTGGGGTGCCACTTGACAGGAGTCTGACATTAGGTCATGACAAAGAAGTAAGTCCAGGCAGGAATCTGACATTAGGGAATGACAAAGAAGTCCAGGCAGGGACCTTATCTTACCTAACCCTTCCAGTTAGGGTTAGGATTAGGGATAGGGTTAAGGTTAGGCCATAACCTCATTGGTCAAGGACAAGAAAGTAAGAATCTGATTTTAGTGTAGAACAAAGAAGTAGGCTCAGACATCTTGATCATCCTTAGAAACAACAATCACTAGAATGATCATGGGACTTGTGTTTATTGTCTTGCTTGTTCCTTGACTGTTGACTTGCTTGATTCCTCATTGTACTACTTGCCCTTAATACCTGCATATAATTAAAATGGTTTAAAAGTGGATTGGAAAAAATAAAACTGCCTTCAGTCTCAGAATTCACTGGGGTCATGCTACAATGTTGTCTTATTGTCTTTTTTTCTTTTTAATCCTCACTTCTGTGCTGGAGAACCTGTTGACTGACTGAGCTGGCTTGGTCAGGGAGAAATGGCAGGAGCTGTTGTAATTGGGTATCTTGGGTCAGAATGTAACCTTTGCAGTCTCTGTCTGTCCAGTTGGAATACTCAGTTGAAGGGGCCATCAACACCATCCAAATGGCCAGGAGCCCGAGGGATGAAACAGCAAGCCAAATGAATAATTTCCTCTGTGATGTTGACAGGACATGAAAAGTTAGCAGAAGAGTGTTCACAAAACACTCCCTTCAGGGAGAAATGTCACCTCTAGAGACCAAATCACTGACCACAGGGATGTTTGAGGAGGATAAAATGAACACAGAGGGATAGGTCAGGGCTCTGTCCACTGGGGTGTTGCAAAGTGTACTTTCCTTTTTGCTTGGCAAACACTTTTATTTGCGTATCTATATATTCAGTAATTTTGCTCTTTCTAAGACCCCTCCCGTGCTAGAATCTCAAAATGCCAGAGTGAATGTATTTCCAGTTCTGTTTTAAACAAGGTCCCAGTGAAGCAGAAGAAACAAGAAAAACAACACCCGTGGCTTACACATTGCTTATGAGGATAGAAGAAATGGGGTGTACAGTGTGCACAGAACATCTCAATTTCACAAGTGTTTTAATGTGGAAGAACGTGTGCTCTTCAAACTGAGAAAGCATAGGTCTATGATGCACTGTGATTTGCTGATACGGATGACAAGCCAGAGGGTGAAAGGGGAGGGTGTGAAAGGCCTTCTGTCCTAATTAACAACTGTGACACCATCGTAGGACTACTGACTTGAGTGCCTGCATCATCCCAAGTTTATAAATGACAAATTAGACCCAATGTAATAATGGGGGAAGTTGGAGACTTTTATATGATTTTTGGTCATGAGGGGATAACATTAGTGCCTGAGGGAGCTTGTGGCACTCTTGTTTTTTCTTCTGCTACATGGGAGCACAAGAAAACACCTTCCATGAAGGATAAATTCTCACTAGATGCCAAGTTTGTTGGCTCTATGAATATGGGCTTCTCTGCAAACAGTGAATGGCTAAGGTCAAAAACTCAGGAGACAGCAGGTGTTGGCAAGGATGTGGAGAAAGAGGAACACTCCTTCACTGCTGGTGGGGCTGTAAGATGGTACAACCACTTTGGAAATCAGTCTGGCAGTTCCTCAGAAAACTGGACATGACACTTCCAGAGGACCCTGCTATACCTCTCCTGGGCATATACCCAAAGGATTCCTGGGCATGCAATAAAGACACATGCTCTATTATGTTCATATCAGCCTTATTTATAATAGCCAGAAGCTGGAAAGAACCCAGATGCCCCTCAAAGGAGGAATGGATACAGAAAATGTGGTATATTTACAGAATGGAATACTACTCAGCAATTAGAAACAATGAATTCACAAAATTTTTAGGCAAATGGTTTGATCTGGAAAATATCATCCTAAGTGAGGTAACCCCATCACAAAAGAATACACATGGAATTCAATCTCTGATAAGTGGATATTAATTAGCCCAGAAGTCCTGAATACCCAAGGCACAAATAGCATAACAAATGACTCCCATGAAGAAGTATGGAGAGGGTCCTGATCCTGGAAAGGATTGATCTAGCATTGGAGGGGAATATAAGGACAGAGAAAAAGGAGGAAGGTGATTGGAGAATAGGTGGAGAGAAGAAGGTTTATGGGACATATGGGGAGGGGGGATCTGGGAAAGGGGAAATCATTTGGAATGTAAACAAAGAATATAGAAAATAAAAATATTAAAAAAAAACTAGGCGTAAAAAATGTTTGGTGTGTTTTTGTTGTTGCTGTTGGCATATAGCCTGTATGGATTAGGAGAGTGGAAAAATCTTATTTGTGCTTCTATATCTCTAGATCAGCAGTGGAATAATTTTTACTCTTCATAATTTCAATAAAATATGATTACATATCTATATCTTTATATGATTGCATCTCAATATCTTTCATATCTCTCTCAATATATAATCCTTGAATCCTTGGTACACAGAAGTGACATAGCATATATACAGTTCACACATGGATAAAAAAAAGACTGATCATGATAACTGAATACCTATTCGGGTCATGTGTTGACTACGTTATCAATAAAAGTATCCCAAGTGATGTTTCCTTCATACGACATACTTGTCTCCAAAACTTTTACAGAAGCCCTTATGTAAATAGCCTCTATATTATTTATTATGTGGTATACTTCAATCAACAGTAGCTAATTTTTCAGGCAGTAGAAATAATTGCACATACTGTTATCAACCACAGATCGACAATTACATTTAGCATTAAATACAGATCATAGATTAGAGTTACAGATATGGGGCAGTGAGTAAACTATGAAGAAAAGACTTCAAATCCTAGTTTAACCTGCCAATAATTTCAGTTTTCAGGAGGTAGAGATGAGGTATCCATGGAGAAAGTTGGCTAATTGTTAGTTTCACTGAATCAGCAATTTTCAGCATATAAGGCAGAGAATGGTAGTGGAAGACACCTGGTGTCAACATCTGGCCTTGACACAATAACATGCATGCTAACATGCACAAATTTGCCAATGTTCACAACTACGCACATGTCCTTCACAAAAAACAGATGCAGAAAATCATAAAATTTATGCTCTGACAAATAGAGTTTGGAAGGCATCATTCCTCACTCATGAGACCAAAAAACAAATCCATTATTTCTCATCATGGAATCATTGTCACAGACAAATTTGTCATAAAAATCATGGAGCTCAAACAATATGAAGTATCTTGGTGTGACTCTGACCAAACAAGTGAAAAATCTGTATGACAAGAACTTCAAGACTCTGAAGAAGGAAATGGAAAAAGACCTCAGAAAATGGGAAAATCTGCCATGCTCATAGATTGGTAGGATTAATATATAGTTAAAATGGCCATCTTGCCAAAAGCAATATACAGATTCAACCCAATATTCATCAAAATCCCAACTCAGTTCTTCATAGAGTTAGAAATAGCAATTCTCAAATACATCTGGAATAATAAAAAACCCAGGATAGCTAAAACTATTCTCAACAACAAAAGAAATTCTGGGGGAATCAGTATCCCTGACCTCAAACATTACTACAGAGCAAGTGTTAAAAACTGCATGGTATTGGTACAGTGACAGGCAGGCGGATCAATGAAATAGGACTGAAGTTCCAGAAATGAACCCACACACGTATGGCCACTTGATCCTTGACAAAGGAGCTGAAAACATCCAGTGGAAAAAAGATAGCCTTTTCAACAAATGGTGCTGGTTCAACTGGAGGTCAGCATGCAGAAGAATGCGGATTGATCCATCTTTATCTCTTTGTACTAAGCTCAACTCCAAGTGGATCAAGGACCTCCACGTAAAATCAGACACACTGAAACTAATAGAAAAGAAACTGGGAAAGACCCTTGAGGACATGGGCACAGGGGAAAAGTTCCTGAACAGAACACCAATAGCTTATGATCTAAGATCAAGAACTGACAAATGGGACTTCATAAAATTACAAAGTTTCTGTAAGGCAAAGGACACCATCAAAGGGACAAATCAGCAACAAACAAATTGGGAAAAGATCTTCATTAACCCTACATCTGACAGAGGGCTAACTAACAGTCAATATATACAAAGAACTCAAGAAGCTGGACCCCAGAAAACCAAATAACCCTAGTAAAATATGGGGTACAGAGCTAAACAAAGAATTTTCACCCGAAGAACTTCAGATGGCTGAGAAGCATCTTAAGAAATGTTCAACATTATTAGTCATTAGGGAAATGCAAATCAAAACAACCCTGAGATTTTACCTCAAATCAGTCAGAATGGCCAAGATCAAAAACTCAGGAGAAAACAGGTGCTGGCGAGGATGTGGAAAAAGAGGAACACTCTTTGATATAAAAATATATCAAAGAAAAAAATTGGTTAAAAAATGTGGGGCTAGACATGGAAAATTAAGTAGCAATCTTGTAGGGCTGGGTGGAACAGCACTTACCTTGTGTGTGATTAAACTTAATTGAGAATATGATGGGATTTATTTTATTCATTGAAAAATTAATATGGTATCTTTTGATAATATTTTTTCCACTTACCCAATCCTCCCAGATCCTCTTACTCAACTTTATTATTTTTCTCCCACTTAAAACAAAACAAAATTAACAGACAAACTTTTTGCTTGTTTGTTTTGATCTTTGTTTTTTTTTTATTCTATATATTTTTTATTTAAATTTTAAATGATTTCCCCTTTTCTGGCTCCCCACTCCCCAAAAGTCCCATAAGCCCTCTCCCCTCCCCCTATTCCCCCATCCAACCCTTCACACTTCCCTGTTCTGGTATTCACCTATACTGCTACACTGAGTCTTTCTAGAGCCAGGGGCCACTCCTCCGTTCCTCTTGGACATCATTTAATATGTGGATTATATCTTGAGTATTCCACATTTCTAGGCTAATATCCACTTATGAGTGAGTGCATACCATGATTGATCTTTTGAGACTGGGTTGTCTCACTTAGTATGATGTTCTCCATATCCATCCAATTGTCTAAGAATTTCATGAATTCATTGTTTCTGATGGCTAAATAGTACTCCGTTGTGTAAATATACCACATTTTTTGTATCCATTCCTCCATTGAGGGACACCTGGGTTCTTTCCAGCTTCTGGCTATTACAAACAGGGCTGCTATGAACATAATGAAGCATGTGTCCTTATTGCATGCTGGGGAATCCTCTGGGTATATGCCCAGGAGTGGTATAGCAGGGTCCTCCAGAAGTGTCATGCCCAGATTTCTGAGGAACCTCCAGACTGATTTCCAAAGTGGTTGTGCCATCTTGCAATCCCACCAGCAGTGGAGGAGTGTTCCTCTTTCTCTGCATCCTTGCCAACACCTGCTGTCTCCTGAGTTTTTAACCTTAGCCATTCTGACTGGTGTGAGGTGAAATCTCAGGGTTGTTTTGATTTGCATTTCCCTAATGACTAATGATGTTGAACATTTCTTAAGGTGCTTCTCAGCCATCCGAAGTTCTTCATGTGAAAATTCTTTGTTTAGTTCCATACCCCACTTTTTAATAGGGTTATTTGGTTCTCTGGGGTCTACCTTCTTGAGTTCATTATATATATATTAGATATTAGCTCTCTGTTGGATTTAGGGTTGGTGAAGATACTTTACCAATCTGTTGGTTGACATGTTGCCCTTTTGACAGTGTGCTTTGCCTTACAGAAACTTTGTAATTTTATGAGGTCCCATTTGTCAATTCTTGATCTTAGAGTGTAAGCTATTGGTGTTTTGTACAGGAACTTTCCCCCTGTGCCCATGTCCTCAAGGGTCTTCCCCAGTTTCTTTTCTATTAGTTTCACTGTGTCAGGTTTTATGTGGAGGTCCTTGATCCACTTGGAGTTGAGCTTAGTACAGGAGATAACTTTCGGGGAGTGAGGGGCTAGAAAAGCGGGAATCATTTGAAATGTAAATAAAAAATATATCGAATAAAAAAAAAAGAATGTATTGATTTGCATTCTTCTGCATATTGACCTCCAGTTGAACCAGCACCATTTATTGAAAAGGCTATCTTTTTTCCACTGGATGTTTTCAGCTCCTTTGTTGAAGATCAAGTGACCATAGGTGTGTGGGTTCATTTCTGGGTCTTCAATCCTATTCCAATGATCCATGTGCCTGACATTGTACCAATAGCATGCAGTTTTTATCACTATTGCTCTGTAGTAATGTTTGAGGTCTGGGATACTGATTCCCCCAGAAGTTCTTTTACTGTTGAGAATAGTTTTAGCTATCCTGGGTTTTTGTTATTCCAGAAGAATATGAGAATTGCTCTTTCTAACTCTAAGAAGAACTGAGTTGGGATTTTGATGGGGATTGCGATAAATCTGTAGATTGCTTTTGGCAAGATGGCCATTTTAACTATATTAATCCTGCCAATCCACAAGCATGGCAGATTTTTCCATTTTCTGAAGTCTTCTTCCATTTCCTTTTTCAGAGATCTGAAGTTTTTTGTCGAATAGGTCTTTCACTTGTTTGGTTAGAGTCACCCCAAGATACTTTATGCTGTTTGTGGCTATTGTGATGGGTGTCATTTCCCTAATTTCTTTCTCACTCTGCTTATCCTTTGAGTATATAAAGGCTACTGATTTTCTTGAGTTGATTTTGTAACCAGCCACTTTGCTGAAGTTGTTTATCAGCTGTAGGAGTTCTCTGGTAGAGTTTTTTGGGTCACTTAGGCAGACTATCATATCATCTGCAAATAGTGATAGTTTGACTTCTTCCTTTCCAATTTGAATCCCTTTGACCTCCTTATGTTGTCTAATTGCTTTAGCTAGGACTTCAAGAACTATATTGAAAAGATATGGAGAGAGGGGACAGCCTTGTCTAGTGCCCGATTTTAGTGGGATTGCTTCAAGTTTCTCTCCATTTAGTTTGATGTTGGCTACTGGTTTGCTCTATATTGCTTTTACCATGTTTAGATATGGCCCTTGAATTCCTGTTCTTTCCAATACTTTTAGCTTGAAAGGATGCTGAATTTTGTCAAATGCTTTTTCAGCATATAATGAAATGATCATGTGGTTCTTTTCTTTGAGTTTGTTTATGTAGTGGATAGCATTGATGGATTTCCATATATTGAACCATCCGTGCATCCCTGGGATGAAGCCTACTTGATCATGGCGGATGGTCATTTTGATGTGTTCTTGGATTTGTTGGGAAAGAATTTTATTGAGTATTTTTGTATCAATATTCATAAGGGATATTGGCCTGAAATTCTCTTTTTTGTTGGATATTTGTGTGGTTTTGATATTAGCGTAATTGTGGCTTCATAGAATGAGTTGGGTAGTCTTCCTTCTGTTTCTATTTGGTGGAATAATTTGAGGAGTATTGGTTTTAAGTCTTTTTTGAAGGTCTGATAGAATTCTGCACTGAAACCATCTGGTCCTGTGCTTTTTTAGGTTGGTCGGCTTTCTATGACCCCTTCTATTTCTTTAGGGGTTATGGGTCTGTTTAGATGATCTATTTGATCCTGATTTAATTTTGGTATTTGATATCCGTCTAAGAAATTGTCCATTTCCTCCAGTTTCTCCAGTTGTATTGAGTACTGGCTTTTGTAGTAGGATCTGATAATTTTTTGAATTTCCTCAGTTTCTGTTGTTATATCTCCCTTTTCATTTCTAATTTTGTTAACTTGGATACTGTCTCTGTGCCCTTTTGTTAGTCTGGCTAAGGGTTTATCTAGCTTGTTGATTTTCTCAAAGAACCAGCTTCTTTGTATGGTTCTTTTAGTTTCTACTTGATTGATTTCAGCCCCGAGTTTGATGATTTCCTGTCTTCTCCTTCTCTTGGGTGAATTAGCTTCTTTTTGTTCCAGGGCTTTCAGGTGTCTCATTAAGCTGTTAGTGTATGCTCTCTCTGATTTCTTTTTGGAGGCACTCAAAGCTATGATTTTTCCTCTTAGCACTGCTTTCATTGTGCCCCATAGATTTGGTTATGTTGTGCCTTCATTTTCGTTAAATTATAAAAAGTCTTTGATTTCTTTCTTTATTTCTTCCTTGACCAAGGTATCATTGAGTAGAGTATTGTTCAGTTTCCATGTGTATGTGGGCTTTCTGTTGTTTTTGTTTTTAGTAAAGACCACTTTTACTCCATAGTGATCTGATAGGAGGCATGGGATTAGTTTGATCTTCTTATATTTGTTGAGGTCTGTCTTGTGACCAACTATATGATTGATTTTGGAGAAGGTACCATGAGGTGCTGAAAAAAAGGTATATTCTTTTGCTTTGGGATGAAAAATTCTATATATATCTGTTAAATCCAATTGGCCCAAAGCTTCAATTAGTTTCACTGTCTTCCTGTTTAGTTTCTATTTTCCTGATCGGTCCATTGAGGAGAGTGGGGTGTTGAAGTCACCCACAATTATTGTGTTAGGTGCAATGTGTGCTTTGAGGTTTAGTAAAGTTTCTTTTATGAGTGAGGGTGCCCTTGCATTTGGAGCATAGATGTTCAGGATTGAGAGTTCTTCTTGGTGGATTTTTCCTTTGACCAGCAAGAAGTGTCCCTCAGTGTCTCTTTTGATGACAGGCTGAAAGTCAATTTTATCTGATATTAGAATAGCAACTCTGGTTTGTTTTCTGAGACCATTGGCTTGTAGAATTGTCGTCCAGCCTTTTATTCTGGCCCAGATTGCTGATGTGCTGCCTTCCTCTTTTTTGCTGTTGGAACCCCGCTGAGTATTGCCCCAAGCAACGTTATACTTGGGTTGTCTCAGTGAACCAGGTGCTCTCTGACTGCTCTGTCATGGAGCTAAGATAGAGGTGGAGAATCACTCCCTCTGCTGATCCCCATGTAAGACACAGGCTGACTGGTAGATGAACCACCTATGTGTTCAGGTCCTGGGCGCAGGCAGACCCCTGGCGGTTGGTGCCCCCAGAGATCTTAAACTCAGGGTATCTCAGTACCTGGGGCTGCTTTTCTGCCCCCGTCAGGCAGGGAAGATGGCAGCAGGGAGCTTGAGCTTTGGTGTTATGAGTTTTGTTTGTTTCTTTTTCTAGGGATTCTTTATTATTTATTTATTGACATCCCAAGTGCTCCTCTTTCCTGGTTCCCTCTGCCCACTGAGACCCTTTCCCTTCCTTCTCCTCTTCTCTGGGAGGGTGAGGCGCCCCTGGATATATCCCCATCTCCAATCCCTGATGCATCAAGTCTCTGCCAGATTCAGTAGCATCCCCTCCCACTGAGGCCATGCTACAGCTTTCGGGAGAGCCTCTGCTCCAGTTGCTGTGGGTCTTATGTGGAGGAAGAGTGATATCTTCTGGGATGGTGGTGGAAAAACCCAGCGAGTGTTTCATTTCCATGACTCCTTCCTAACAAGCATAACTGATCATTATGCTTGGAAAACAAAACCAAAACAAAACAGGAAAACTGCATGGGCCCAGGAGCACTCTGTGGCCGTGAGCCAATACATGCCTCATCTGTGAGCAGTCCACACTGTGTGCTTAATACTGCTCAGTTCCCCTCCTACTTTCTCTAAGTTAACCATGAAGAATATCTTTATCAGCGGGGAGCTACTTACACTTTGAAGACAGGCTTTGGATTGCACCCGAACACTGTCGTCTTGAACACACTCTATTCGTGTCCTGCTCTTTAATTTATGTCAGCTACGCTGATTCACCAACTGAGAAGTGGGCTTGTTTCTACAGACTCAATGTCCCTGACTATGGGAGACATTGACCAAAGAACAGAGTGCTTTGGGATATGGGCCCAGGAGCACTCTTCTTCGAGTGAGGCTCAAAGAAGCACAGTAGAGGTGGGAGTGGCCTTAGATATTATGATTAGTTTAAACTCTCAGCTTACTATAGCCTAAAATTATCTAGGAAGAGAGTTTTAATAAGAAACTGTTTGGGTCAAATTGGCCTATGAGCATGTTTCTGGTGGATGGTCTGGATTGTTAATTGGTGTAGGAAGACACAGGTGGCACAGTTCTCCGGTCAAGGTTCCTGAACTATGCAGGACCAGAGACAGCTAGAGAACAGCAGAAACAGGAGCAGTTGACGTAGGTGGCATAGGCGTATCCATTTCTCTCTGTTTTGAGTGTGAATGTGATGTGCTTGAATTTGTCACAACAACAAAAATGAAACCGGCCCGATGTCCCTTGTTCAGGACACAAAGGGAACTGCAGGGAGCTTCGTGCTGTTTGGATTCCTCTGGAAGTGGAGCATTTCCTGTTGGGATGACTGATTTTTATCTTTGAATGCTAATGATATAAGATAATATTTGTATTTTGTCTTATTTGAGTTTGTCTATAGAAAAACACTTGGTCTGTAGTCTGATTATTTGCATCTATCTATAGAGAAGCACTCGGTCTGTAGTTGGACCACATTCCCTGTATCAGACACCGTTTTTTGTGTACTGTAGATGCATTACTAAGAAGAAACATTTGTTGCCATATGCTTTATAGTATAGCAGAACTACCATGCAATAAATAGATTACAATGACATAGTGTAATGTGTGAGAGCTGAGTGGGTTTTTGGGGGAGATCTTTTGAAAAAGATAAGATTTGGGCAAAGGTTGGGGAGAGGAAGGGAGAGAGAGAGAGAGAGAGAGAGAGAGAGAGAGAGAGAGAGAGAGAGAGAGAGAGAGAGAGAGAGACTGAATTGATCAGTGGAAAGGCATTCCGCCCAGAATGGGGTTATACAAAGATCCTGAGGCAGAGATGTACTTTGCATTTAAGAAGAAGACAAAACAAAAAATCCCCCCAAACCAGCAAAGGTGGAACAGAGAACAAGAGAAACAGAGAGCCCTAATGAGATAAGGGAAGGAAGCCTGTGTTCCTCCTTTTGGAGATCATAATGATTTATGGGGTACTCTGAGCTGGAAAAACCCTGGCAGGCTTGAGAAAAAGGGTGGGAATATTTGGCTTACTTTTTCATAGGCTCCGTATACAAGTTTTTCTTGAAAAATTGTACAATTTTTGTACAATTTTGTAAGTGATAGCCCATTGTTTAGCAACAGAGCAGATGAGGCATATGTGACTTGGATAAAAGTGGCATTTGTTGGAGGTTAAAGAGAAAGTGGAGATATTATTTAGTATTTGAAATGCGGAGGCAGTTGGGCTTGCTGGGTAAGCCTTCACTGTGGCATGAGAGATAAGGAGGACCCAAGGATCTGATCTCAGTGGTGTGTGTGTGTGTGTGTGTGTGTATGTGTGTGCATATATATGGTTGTGTGTGCCTGTGAAGGTCTGAAGAGGTCATCATCCCTAAAGCTGGCATTACCAGTGGTTTTAAGTATCCGATATGAATGCTGGGAACCAAACTCAGGTATGCTGAAAGCACTCAACAGCTGAGCCATCTAGCCAGCCCTAGAAGACACGAAGAGTTTTATCATGGTACAGTTAGTGTGCTGAAACCATCATATTACTTCAGCTTCCTCTCCAGCTCAGGGACCAGTCTGAGAAAAAAGCAGATAAAACTTTTAAGAAGTGGAGCCTGGTGGGAAGGCCTTTGACTGATGGAGGGTGCACCCTGAGAAGAAATTTAGACCTTTTCATGGAGTTCAGATCATTTTTCTGTGAGAGTTATTAAGAAGGACTGAGACTGCCATCACTTACCTCTCTCTAGCTTTCCTTGGGAAAGAGACCTCTCTGCCTCTGGTGTATACTCTTAAAATGCACATTCATTCAACATCACATCATGTAGCTAAAAAAGCCCAGACTGGAGCTAAGATGATACATGTGCTCTGACCCTGAGCCTACAAAATTGAACTAAATAATACTTCCCACCCCCACCATGTATGTGTGTGCCTGTGTAGAGAGAGATCAGAGTACAACTTCGAGTGCTTATCCTTGGGTATTCTCTCTTCCCCCCAACCTCTGCCAGGGTCTCTTCTGGTTTCTTTGTGTAGCCCTGGCTGTCCTGGAACTCACTCTGTAGACCAGGCTGGCCTCAAACTCAGAAATCCACCTGCCTCTGCCTCCCAAGTACTGGGATTAAAGGCGTGCACCACCACTGCCCAGCAAGGGTCTCTTCTTAGCCAGGAACTCACCAGGCAGGCTAGATTGGTTGGCCAGCAAACCCTAGGGATGTACCAAGGTCTCCACCTCTCCCCAGCACTGGGGCTATAAGGTTTGCCACTTAAACCTATCATTTAATCACGGGATCTTGGGGTTGAATTCAGAATTTTGTGCTTGAAAGCCAAGTCCTTTAATGACTGAGATATTGCTTCAGCTGTTGGAACATGGTCCAAGAATGGAGCGTGTGCAAGGAGAATTCTCAGTGCTTGTGAGAAAACTCTAAGGGAATAAGACACGAGTCTTGTGATGTGAGCTTCTTCCAAATATGGAATTGTTCTTGGAATGTGCTTTTATGCCCTTCCCAGATGTCACAGATAGGAATGACTTATCCTGAACCAATCCAACCAATTTGACATGGAAAATTTGATAGAAAATATTCTATGAAAGAACTAACCTTCTTGGGCCTAGCATAAGTTGCTAAGGAGCTGAAAATAAAAACTTTTTAAGTAGTAAGCAATTTAGCATGGAAGGAAAGGAAAAAAAAATCCAGATTTAAACTCAGGGTTGGAGAATAGATGATTATGTAAGTTAACATTTAGAAAGGTCAAGGACTGGATTTTTTTTTAATAACTGAAAGCACCTGCCATATTGTTTTCTATGTACATGGCTGGTGGCATTTTCCTGAGCTGGAGACACCGCTCAATTCTAGTGTGATCCTGGTCATCAAGCCAGAAATGACTTGGTGAGACTTGTTAGTACCTTGGGAAGGTGTTTCAAACTCTCACTTAACAGAGTGCTTGACCTATAACAAGCTCTCGACACAGGATGCCTGTGAGGTCACTGCTATGCTTAGCTTAGTTACATGCTGCATGTTGAATGCTTTTGTGCTGCATCCTTATCTTCCCCTCCACAGAGCTGCTCTATTACCATGAGAACTGCACTCAGTCAGGTGAGTGGGCACCCAGCTTGAGGAAACAGCTGGGAGGGGGTGGTATGGAGGTGGTGCAGAAGCTAAGACGCAATCTGTAGCTTTCCTAAAAATGGCTCTCCTGGGAGAAAAATCACCAACCAGTGCCATTAGTTTACATGTGGTGCTAATTATTCCAGGTAGGGACACTATAAATGGAATGCGAAGATATTAATTTAGGGTGTTTTGGGGGAGAAAGTGTTAATTTTATTAGTCACTATTCTAGGCTTTGAAATGAGAAAGGTTTTGATAGAAATAGGAAGTTTAAAGGGGTTATACATTTTTTCTTTTGAATGCTCTTGCCCCTTATTAGAGGTCTGTGGGGTGCTGCTGGTTGAGAGGTATTTGCTGTGCTCTCATATGGATGAAGGGATGCGGAAGTGAGCATGGAGGGTTATGCACACTAAACAGTTACTTCAACCCCTCACTGGCCTGACCTCACTAGTGTTTGGTTAGCTTGCTCTTCTTATGGTGACCAGTGAGCCTCGTAAAGCAGATGTGGCCACTGATCTAAACACAGCAAGTTTCCCTTACAGTGAGTAAAGGCTCATTTCTTCACGTAAACTGGGCTATTGTGTATTAGTTTGGGTTCTCTAGAGTCACAGAACGTATGGATAGTCTTTATATAGTTAGGGAATTTGTTAATGACTTACAGTCTATAGTCCAACTCCCCAACAATGATCAGCAGCAGCTGTGGATGGAAGTCCAAGGATCTAGCAGTTTCTCAGTCCCACGAAGCAAGCAGGCAAGGAAGAGTGAGAGAGCAACTTTCTTCTTCCAATGTCCTTATATATCTCCAGCAGAGGGTGTAGCCCAGATTAAAGGCTGTAGGTCTCCAACAGAGGGTGTGGCCCAGATTATTGGCGTGTGGGACTCCAGCAGAGGGTGTGGCCCAGATTAAATTGTGTGCATCCATGCCTTTAATCCCAAATGATCTTGAACTCGGAGATCTCCTTGTCTTAGCCACTATGCTTCAAGGTCTCCATGCCAAGATCCAGGTCAGAAACTTATATCTCTGAGCCTCCAAATTAGGATCATAGGTGAACCTTCCAATTCTAGACTGTAGTTCATTCCAGATATAGTCAAGTTGACAACCAGGAATAGTCACTACAACTTGTCTCTGTATTCTCGATGCACAGTCTATGGTTGCTCTTGTTTCGTTTACCAAGTTCCAGCCACTGTGATTAATTCTCTCTCTCTCTCTCTCTCTCTCTCTCTCTCTCTCTCTCTCTCTCTCTCTCCATTCATTCACTTTACGTCCCTATCACAGCCCCCTCCCAGTCCACCCTTCCACCCCTCTTCATCCATTTCCCCTCCCCTTCTCAGAGTGCCCTAACGCTAAGCCTTCCCACTCTCCCCATACCTGATCGCCATTTCCCTCCTTACCCTCTCTCCCACCCGGTTCCCTCTCTCCATCTACTTTCTTTTTTTTTTTTCCTTTTTAAAAATTTTTTCTATATTCTTTGTTTACATTCCAAATGATTTCCCGTTTCCCAGTTCCTCCCTCCCCATATGTCCCATAAGCCTTCTTCTCTCCATCCATTCTCCAATCACCTCCCTCCTTTTTCTCTGTCTTGGTAATCCCCTACAATGCTAGATCAAGCCTTTCCAGGATCAGGGCCCTCTCCTTACTTCTTCATGGGAGTCATTTGTTATGCTAATTGCGTCTTGGGTATTCAGAGCTTCTGGGCTAATTAATATCCACTTATCAGAGATTGCATTCCATGTGTATTCTTTTGTGATTGGGTTACCTCACTTAGGATGATATTTTCCAGTTCCAACCATTTGCCTAAAAATTTCATGAATTCATTGTTTTTAATTGCTGAGTAGTATTCCATTGTGTAAATATACCACACTTTCTGTATCCATTCCATCTTTTATACCTATTGTAGAATGAAAGGTTTCATCTCCCTTTGGAATATCCTGTGTTTTTTCACCTCCCTTTTAAGCATCCTGTGTATCAAAGGACTTTCCTACAAGATAGCTGATTTTATCTCAGAGAAAATTGCTACACAATAACCTTTTATAAAAATTATAAATCCATCTGCAGTTGGGCCAGAAGCTTATACTGGTAAGAAGAATTTGGCCTGAAGCCTAGTGAAAGAAGAACAAACCAGTCTCCCTTCTTATCTAGGGTAACTTTTTTTCTACCTTTTGATCCATATTCTCTTGTATTTCTTTAAGAGATTTTTATGCTCCTACCTGTTGACTCATGTTCTCCTGTATTTCTTTCTTTTTTATTTTTTTATTTTCCATATTCTCTGTTTACATAGGGTAACTTTTTATCAGCAGGCACAAAGAGGTCAAATTTCTCTTTTACTATCTTTGATGTGGTCTGTTAATTGAATGCGCTTGAATCAAATGAAGCGGCATTCCACTGCAGAATTTATAACACACTAGCCATAGTTTAAGCACTTAGTAAGCATTCACTTTCTTTTTTCAGGCTATAGAAATGGAACTCCATGTGAAGTAGGTAGAATTGATTGAATCTGTCTACTCTGTGGGGTTGATATTGATCAGTTTCTCTGCTGACACCAATAAGCAGACAACAACTGATAATTTAATGGTGGAGTCAGTGGTTTGAAAATTACCCAATATATTTTCAACATAGGTGTCCACAAGACAATAGACCTACTTTTTTGTTGGTATATGGGTGCTACTGATTTGCCAGAATTTTGGGTGTCATTCATTAGATTGAAGAGTGATATGAAGTTAACATTTTATAAAAGGAATTTATGATTGTGAAATTAATTAAAATACTTCAGGATCCACAAGTTCCTGTTGAGAGTCTAAATGATGTGGAAAGACAAATCAATCAGTGAAATTTTCCTAGAATGCTTTGCTATCTTTCTTCAGCACTGATGTGTTTGTGGGACTGATGTAAAAAAAATTCAATAAGGAAGGGGCCAGGACAGGAAGAGTGGGCCAGTGACCTGAGGGGACTGACTGACTGTGTTCAACCTGTGCACGAGTGAGACCAGCTTTTTGCTTTTATAGGTCCCCCAGAATGAAGAAAATTGATTCTGTCTAAGAAGATACAAAGTTAGATCGATGCTCTGTCAGTTCTGATGAAAACATTCTGCACTTGAAAGTTTTAAGAAATATATATTTTGTTTCTGTTCTTTTAACAGTACCATCTCTTCATTTTCTTCCTTTTTTGACCTTGAGCTATTTTGTTATTGTGGTATCTGGTGTTGCTGGCAGACTCAATACTTGGTTTAGACTATTGATTTCAATCCATCTTGTGAGATTAGAGGATACCAGGGGTGGAAGAAAGCATCTTTTTCACTGCTGTCGGTCTCCAATTAAGGAAACTGAAGGCTAAAGAGGTCAGAGGGTAGCTCAAGTTCTATGAGTCAGGATTTAAAAATAAGGCTCTGCTGCGACATCACTCTTCCTTGTATATTATTTCTCATTAATGAAATAAGCCACGGGAAATATAGGACCTTGCTTCTGTCCCTACTGTTGTAAAGGCATAGAAATCAATTCAAGCAGAAACTAGATGGAAGGGACCCACACCCTCTTCCTATGGCTGCATTGCTTCAAGGAAGGGGCACTCAGGTTTCATTTGGGGGACCATCGGCCGTGAGACTGTCTCTGGGTGGTGGTTAGTCTGTTCTCTGTTGGGCTGTTCTTAGTAAGGTCTATCAGCATAAGATTAGAGTTTTTGTAAGAAAAAAAGGAGAGCCTTGTCCAATTTGCTATCTGAAGACACAGGGTGATTGTGCTATATGTGAGCTTGGAAACATCCACTAGTAACTTGATCTCAGGCCTCTTGTCCAGAACTGCAGGAAATACATTTCTGATTCTAAGCTACATACATCATACACTAGTAATAGAAGTCCAAAGGAACTAGGAGTCTGGGCATGTAGTAGTTAAGATGCCTTAGTAAGAACCTATCCCGACAACATGAATGGGATACTCACCAATCGGCTATCTGCACAGCACAAGTTTTGTGACAGCCTTATAAGCAAGCACTGTGCTGACCCAATGGACAGATGGGAGACTAAGGCAGAGATGTAGCCAAGTTCCTAGACTGTTAATAAAGGATTCAGGACGTGAGCTGTGTCTGCTATCCCTGTTCTTTTATAAGGGTTGACATTGTTCTTTTTGCCCAATCAGGAAATGAAGGGGTTCTGTCTAGAGTGAGTGGACTGGACCACTTATTCTCAGTTTGACAGCAGCTACTTCAAGTGTAAAATTTTACATATTCAGGAGGATGGTGTGCAACAGATAGGTTCCTCATCATGTTCTCTCTCTATCTCTCTCCTCTGTCTTTCTCACTCTCTCCTCTGTCTTTCTCACTCTCTGTCTATTTGTCTTTCTCACTCTCCCTCTCTTCATCTATCCCTTCCTCCCTCTTCACTACTTCCTGTTCTTCCTTCCTTCCTCTCCCTCCTTTCTTCCTTCTTCTCTCTTTCTTTTCTTTTCTTCTTTTCTTTTTTCTCTTCTCTTCTCTTTCTTTCTTTCTCTCTCACTCTTTCTCTCTCTCTCTCTCTCTCTCTCTCTCTCTCTCTCTCTCTCTTTCTTTTTTTCTTTCTTTCTTTCCTTGATACTCTATGTAGTCTTGCCTGTCCTCGAACTCAGTATGTAGAGCAGGCTGGCCTTGAACTCTTTCCTCTGTGCCATCTGTTACCATGTCTGGCTTGCTTTCTTTTTAAGTTAAAATATATCATTGTTTCTGTTGTTGTATATATGCATGTGTGTGTATATGTGTGCATTAATGAGAATGTAGGCATGCCACAATATGCATGTGGAGGTCACAGGACAACCATTCTTTTTTCTTTTCTTTCTTTTTTTAATTTTCTATATTCCTTGTTTACATTCCAAATGCTTTCCCCTTTCCCAGTTCCCCTCTCCCCATAAGTCCCATAAGCTCTCTTTCCTCTGCCCATTCCCCAATCACCCCCTCCCATTTTTCTGTCCTGGTACTCCCCTACAATGCTGGATCAAGCCTTTCCAGGACCAGATCCCTCTCCTTCCTTCTTCTTGGGAATCATTTGGTATGTTAATTGTGTCTTGAGTAATCAGAGCTTCTGGGCTAATTAATATCCACTTATCAGTGACTGAATTCCATGTGTATTCTTTTGTGATTGGATTACCTCACTTAGGATGATATTTTCCAGTTCCAACCATTTGCCTAAGAATTTCATGAATTCATTTTTTTAATTGCTGAGTAGTGTAAATATACCACATTTTTTGTATCCATTCCTCCATTGAGGGACATCTGGGCTCTTTCCAGCTTCTGGCTATTATAAATAAGGCTGCTATGAACATAGTGGAGCATGTGTCCTTATTGCATGCCGGGGGAATCCTTTGGGTATATGCCCAGGAGTGGTATTGCAGGGTCCCCCGGAAGTGTCATGTCCAGTTTTCTGAGGAACCACTAGACTAATTTCCAGAGTGGTTGTACCAGCTTGCAATTCTACTAGCAGTGGAGGAGTGTTCCTTTTTTTTCCACATCCTTGCCAACAACTCCAGTCTCCTGAGTTTTTAACCTTAGCCATTCTGACTGGTGTGAAGTGAAATCTCAGGTTTGTTTTGATTAGCATTTCCCTAATGATTAATGATGTTGAACATTTCTTAAGGTGCTTCTCAGCCATTCTTCAGGTGAAAATTCTTTGTTTAGCTCTGTACCCCATTTTTTAATTTGGCTCTCTGGAGTCTACCTTCTTGAGTTCTTTGTATACATTGGATATTAGCCCTCTGTCAGATGTAGGGTTGGTGAAGATCTTTTCCCAATTTGTTGGTTGCCGTTTTGCAGGACATCTATCTGTTCTTCTATTATGGATTCTGGGGACATCACACTTACAAGATAAGTGCTTACACCTGCTAAGCCATCATGCAGGTTCATGTTCTTAATTTTAATAATAAAGACTGTACAATTATGTACAAACTAAAGGTGGTATGGAATATTCAATTCACTCCTGAACACAACTAAAGGAGAAAAAAATAGAACTTTTGAGACATAGCTGAGACAATGGAAAAATTTAGCTATGGATTATATATTAGATATCACCATCTTATCCTTTCCCCAAGTGTGCTAAGCATGTTGTGGTTTTGGTCTCAAATCCCATTTTTAGAAGAACTCTAGGGTGAGGAAGTCACAGTATCAAATGTGGAGAGACAGGTATGATTATTAAGTAACTGGAGGGTATTCAGCTGTTCACAGAATTCTTCTTTCTACTTTTTGTGTTCATTTGAACTTTCCTAATACGTGATTTTTAAAAACCAAATTTTGTAATTATCACAAAAGCTCGACATTTTTCTCCTGTTGAGCTTTTCCCCTCCTTTAACTGTTAAAATTATTTTAGAGGACTTTTAGCTTCCTATCAAAATGGAGCAGAAAGCACAGAGTTCTTATAACCCCTGTCTCTTACCTGCATGGCTTCTCCCATTATCATGGTCTCCCACTAGAGTGGTACATGTCTTCCGGATGATGAGACCTCATGTCTCTACCAGCCTGCAGTTATCTGAGACTCCACTGCTGACCTGGACTTGGGCAAATGTGTAAAAACATATTTCTACCACTGTAGACCATCCCTAAAATCTCCCTATAGTCCAACTCTTCACTTTCCTTCACCCACGACAATCACTCGTTCATTTACACTTAAACCCTGGCCTTTAGGGCTTTTCCTTTCCTAGAATATTCCATAGCCAGAAAGGTTAGACTGAAGCTCTTCCAGTTCAGCTTCTTTCACTTAGCACAGTTTCTTCCATATCCTTTCATGGCCTGATAGTGCATTTCTTTGTGCATGTATGTGGAATAGCGTTGTATATTCTAGATACACTACCTACTACACCTGCATGGCCTCCAAGGTAATCCAGAATAAATCTGCTATCATCCAACGTGGTTTGCATACATGATTTCTGTGTAGAGCAAGTCTCCAGCTCTTTGTGTAAATACTGAAAGAGGTAACTGAATTTTATTGGAGAAAACTCAGGAACTTCATTAAAGGAAAGGAACAAACTTGCCACCTAGAACTTTTTACCACGAAATTCCTGACTTCTCTTCATACAGACACAAATCATGTTATGATTTCATATCACAGACATCATATATATGCTTCACAGACTAGACTCTTTTGCACAGCTTCCTATATTTCTGTTCTGTGCTTTCCCATTCCTGAACAAATATGTGATGTTTTATAGGCATGAACCACCAACCTTCAACTACTAGCACATTTCTAACTGGCTGGGAAGCGCAATCGCCTACATTTCCCTTCTACCATCTCCCACTTCCTGCTTTCAAGCTGTGCCAACCAGTTTGCTGGTGATTATGTATTTTCACATCTCACAGAGACACAGCCCCCTCTAAATGTCAACACTGCTCATGGGTTTCTCTTCACTCTGCACCATCGAAATACCTGTTAGGACAGTCCCTAGATCAAAAGGATTCTCCTCTGCGATGGAATCCAATTTGATGATTTTCAAAGAATTTGAGGTGTCCGTTGGAAAATCAAGAATATGAAAGCTGAGCTGGGGGGTCGGGGTGTGGGGCTCCTAGTGCCCTGATACTGCTCAGAGCTGCTCAGCATTCTTGAGATTTCTAGCATTGAGAGATGGGGAAGCAGGCTATGATTGCATAAATGCTGCATGATAAATATGACACAGTGAGTAATTTCAGCTTCAAGAAGCTAAGACTAGCTGAAGTGTGAGGAAACTTACTTTTTAAAGTTTTTTTTTCCAATTTGTTTAAAGAAGTTAATTTAGCATCAGTGCACTCTGTCACAGTGGGAGGCATCTCATGTTATTATAATTATATGGCTTTCCTGTTGATGTGTAGGTTTGGGGGTTCTTTTTTCTTTTTTTTCCCTTCTCTGTATTTTTGAAACTTCTCACAGAGTCAGTATGTATTTGTAAAATGGATGAATGGATGAATAAATCATGAATGCAACGGCATAGATCCGACATAGCTACCATAGGGTTGTTAGAATAACTCAGGAACAGAGTCTTCCCCTTTCTGCAGCCAAGCGCCAAGCCCAGTTCCATGCCTCCCCCCTCCCATGTCCTTTATACCTGCTCTGCAGGGACACTGTCCAAAAGGAAGTGTTGACTGTCCCCTTCCTTCCTCTCTTTGCTCTGCTTATCCTGAGCTTCACATAGACAGGCTAGAAAGCTGCTACTGAAGAGAAAATTGTACATGTCGGTAAATGACATCTTCACAATAGCATGCACACAGACACACAGGTACACACACATACAGAGGTATATGGGTACTTATACTCATACTCATACTCTCTCTCTCTCTCTCTCTCTCTCTCTCTCTCACACACACACACACACACACACACACAGAGAAGCACAAAATACACACCCAGAGGCACACACAGACACATAGACTTGAAGACATATCACACAGACACACACACACACACACACACAGATACAGACACACACACATACACACAGAGAGAGAAGCACAAAACACACACCCAGAGGCACACCCAGACATACAGACTTGAAGACATACCACACAGACACACACACACACACACATACACACACACACAGATACAGACACACACATACACACATACACACACACAGACAAGAACAAAATACACACCCAGAGGCACACCCAGACACACAGACTTGAAGACATACCACACACACACACACAGATACAGACACACACACATACACACACACACACACACACACACACACACACACACACACACACACGCATGCACGTGTGTGCAAAGAGAAGCATACAATACACATCCAGATGTACACACACACAGACTTGCAGACACACAGACACACAGACACACAGACACACAGACACACACACACACACACACACACACACTTATACTTTCATGCACATACAGAGGCATGTGGATACATGTGCACACACATACATACCAAACGCAATTACCATAAGTTACAATTAGCTTAATTTTGTCTCCAAAGAACTTTGGGATTGCTCTTTACTGTGGTTAATAAAAAAGAGTGAGTGATCTTGACTCAAAACAAGAACAAGATTGGATGAAAATAATCCAGAGAACTATTTTAGGACTCTGAAAAATGAGCTCAGGCAGACAAGGAATAAACAGAATTAGGTCAGACGAGAGCTTGTGGGAGTCCATTCTCTGCTTACAGCACGTGAGTCCTGGGGTTTGAACTCAGGTCCTTAGGCTTAGCGGCAAGGGTCCTTACCTGCTGAGCCATCTGTTCAGCTTGATAAGCATTCATCCTAGTTTGTTTTGTGTTATCTCATCTCTTCTTCCCTCCCTGTATCCCTCTGTTCTTTCTTTCTTTCTTTCTTTCTTTCTTTCTTTCTTTCTTTCTTTCTTTCTTTCTTTCTTTCTTTCTTTCTTTCTTTCTTTCTTTCTTCCTTTCTTTCTTTCTTTCTCTCTCTTTCTTTTTCTTTCTTTCTTTCTTTCTTTCTTTCTTTCTTTCTCTCTTTCTTTTTCTTTCTTTCTTTTTTCTTTCTTCTTTCTTTCTTTCTTTCTTTCTTTCTTTCTTTCTTTCTTTCTTTCTTTCTTTCTTTCTTTCTTTCTTTCTTTCTTTCTTTCTTTCTTTCTCTGTCCTCCTCTATCGCATCACTGCATTCACCCATCTGCCCATCTGTCATCTATCTACATGCAGTTTCTTTTCTTAGACATGATTTTGCCACAGGCCTTGGCTTTATGCTTGATCTGCAGTAGCTTCGCCAGTACTGGGATTAGTCTGAGAAGTCTTTTTTTTTAAATATCCTTTTTTTGGGATGTTATTTATGTAGCATGAAATTGCCCTTCTAAAGCAAATGGTTCAGTGATTTTTTTGGTATGTGTTCATTGAGTTATGAAGTATTTGTTTTGAAAAGCTGCGAGCTCAAGGAGAGAAATGAGAGTCTTTAGCTGTTTTTCCTGGAACTACAGCTTCAGTCCTGTATGGGGAAGTCCTTAAACCCATGGTTTTGTTGAAAGAGTCTCTTGACTCTGGGCAGGTTCTGAATGACTGACAGTTTGGTAAAGTGATGGGAAAAGCAGCCTCGTTATTTTATGAACCTCAAACAAAAATGTGAATTAATGATAATATCTTAATTGTCTAATGCTTTTCAGAGATTTGAAATGTTTTATGGTTCTAAAGATGAACTACACCAAGTAGTAAATTATGTGTGTGGTCAAGAATATTGACTGATGGTAAAATTACATCACCCCCCCCCCCTTCCCACAAAGTTTCGGGATCATCATAAAGGAGGGTAGAAAGTGCCAGAGGTCAGGGAGGATGAATGGTGTTTTTAAAGACATAACAGATTGGATACATTTATGAACTCATAGAGGCGGCAGTTTCCTGTACAAGACCTATCCAAGAGCAGGTGAGAAAACATTTTTTTTAAGATTTATTAATTTATTGTACGTAAGTACTCTGTAGCTGTCTTCAGACACTGTAGCTGTCTTCAGACACTCCAGAAGAGGGCATCAGATCCCATTACAGATGGTGGTGAGCCACCATGTGGTTGCTGGGATTTGAACTCAGGACCTTTCAAAAAGCAGTCAGTGCTCTTAACCACTAAGCCATCTCCCCAGCACCTCAACATTTCAACATGGAGTGAAAATGAGTTTACAACTCCCACCCCACTCCACAAGCTGTCAAGCTGTTGACAGTTGATGACTTGCTAGGGAGGGATAGTCAGTTTTCTTTAACAGGTGGTTCCTACTAGGTTGATCACATTACAGTGGATGGCTCTACACTCAGGAATATATGGACAGCTCAGATTGGAATCAGTGTGTTACAGAAAACACAACAATCAAAACAGAATATTAAGTCGGGAGTCAGTAAGACTGAGATCTGGGAGGAATTGGGGGAAGTGTAGGACTGATTAAAATATTTTGTATACATGTATGAAATTGTCAAAGAATTATAAATATAAAAACTAAACAATTGAAATCTTATCATTAATATTTGCTTGCCATTAATGTGTGGACTAGTTTGCATTTTTGTAAAACAAACAGGGAACTAATATTCTAAATAAAAAGTACACACTACCAAGTGGGGGGTCAAAGGTCAACTTTGACTTTTGTGTGGGAGGAGAGGGACATTGATATTAAGGGAGAGATTTAAACCCAGAAGAAAACAGAAGAGAGTTTCTCAAAAGATTCCATTTCTCAGCTGTCCATTCTGAGCAATGTAGCTTTAGTGTCATTAGGACGCTGTGGTCACAAGGTGGTGAGGAAGGAAGATAATTTCAGATAGTCTGACATGAGGCTGTGAAGGTGTGTGTGTATGTGTGTGTGTGTGTATTGTGGTGTAGAGAGGCAGCAATAAGGACAAATTAAGAGGCTTAGAGAAGCGTCTGGAGAGTGTTGCTAATAAAACATTTCATCAGCATCATTTTGGTTATGGTGTCCTGTCAGGGCTGATGGTTAGCATAGACGTTGGGAAGCTGAAGGACATGAGGACAGCAAGGACCAGGAGTACCCACAGTGCTAAGAAGCAGAAGAGAGAGCATGCAAACTTTCGAGAGTCAGAAGGTCTGAGGCTGTCTCATCATGGGCAGGATGATTAGAGTTGAATGATCGATCACTAAGGCCTCTTGTGAGTCCAACTCCTAGCACAATAACCACAAATGCTATGTACTCAATAAACAACGCTTGCGAGTAAGTAGATCCCAGATGATATGCATCTTTTGCTCACTGTGCAGCTTAGAAGAGCAGTGTGATAAGGTGAAGGTCTGACATGGGGTCTCCACTGTCCTGGCCCACAGCTCATTTCTTTTAGTGTTTTGATCTTGTCTTAGATTTTGGCATCTGTGTCCTCTTTTTTTAAAAAAAATATTTTTATTTTCTATATTCTTTGTTTACATTCTAAATGATTTCCCCTTTCCCAGATCCCCCCTCCCCATATGTCCTATAAACCTTCTTCTCTCCATCCATTCTCCAATCACCTCCCTCCTTTTTCTCTGTCCTGATACTCCCCTCCAATGCTAGATCAATCCTTTCCAGGATCAGGACCCTCTCCATACTTCTTCATGGGAGTCATTTGTTATGCGATTTGTGACTTGGGTATTCAGGGATTCTGGGCTAATTAATATCCACTTATCAGAGATTGCATTCCATGTGTATTCTTTTGTGATTGGGATACCTCACTTAGGATTATATTTTCCAGATCAAACCATTTGCCTAAAAATTTTGTGAATTCATTGTTTCTAATTGCTGAGTAGTATTCCATTGTGTGAATATACCACATTTTCTGTATCCATTCCTCCTTTGAGGGACATCTGGGTTCTTTCCAGCTTCTGGCTATTATAAATAAGGCTGCTATAAACATAATGGAGCATGTGTCTTTATTGCATGCCGGGGAATCCTTTGGGTATATGCCTAGGAGAGGTAAAGCAGGGTCCTCCGGAAGTGTCATGTCCAGTTTTCTGAGGAACCGCCAGACTGATTTCCAAAGTGGTTGTACCACTTTGCAATCCCACCAGCAGTGGAGGAGTGTTCCTCTTTCTCCACATCTTCAACAACACCTGCTGTCTCCTGAGATTTTGACCTTAGCCATTCTGACTGGTGTAAGGTGAAATCTCAGGGTTGTTTTGATTTGCATTTCCCTAATGACTAATGATGTTGAGCACTTCTTAAGGTGCCTCTCGGCCATCAGAATTTCTTCAGGTGAAAATTCTTTGTTTAGATATGTACCCCATTTTTAATAGGGTTATTTGGTTCCCTGGGGTCTAATTTCTTGAGTTCTTTGTGTATATTGGATATTAGCCCTCTATCAGGTGTAGGGTTGGTGAATATCCTTTCCCAATTTGATGATTGCTGTTTTGTCCTTTTAACAGTGTCCTTTGCCTTACAGAAACTTTGTAATTTTATGAGGTCCCATTTGTCAATTCTTGATCTTAGAGCATAAGCTATTGGTGATCTGTTCAGAAACATTTCCCCTGTGCCCGTGTCCTCAAGGGTCTTCCCCAGTTTCTTTTCTATTAGTTTCATTGTGTCTGGTTTTACATGGAGGTCCTTGATCCACTTGGAGTGAAGTTTAGTACATGGAGTTAAGAATGGATCAATTCACATTCTTCTGCATGCTGACCTCCAATTGAACCAGCACCATTTGTTGAAAGGGGTATCTTTTTTCCACTGGAAATTTTCGGCTTCTTTGTCTAAGATCAAGTGACCAAAGGTATGTGGATTCATTTCTGGATCTTCAATTCTATTCCATTGGTCCACTTGTCTGTCACTGTGCCAATACCATGCAGTTTTTAACACTATTGCTCTGTAGTATTGCTTGAAGTCAGGGATACTGATTCCCCCAGAATTTCTTTTGTTGTTGAGAATAGTTTTAGCTATCCTGGGTTTTTTGTTATTCCAGATGAATTTGAGAATTGCTTTTTCTAACTCTGTGAAGAACTAAGTTGGGATTTTGATGGGGATTGCATTGAATCTGTAGATCGCTTTTGGCAAGATGGCCATTTTAACTGTATTAATCCTGCCGATCCATGAGCATGGTAGATTTTTCCATTTTCTGAGGTCTTCTTCAATTTCCTTCTTCAGAGACCTGAAGTTCTTGTCATATAGATCTTTCACTTGTTTGGTTAGAGTCACACCAAGATACTTTATATTGCTTGTGGCTATTGTGAAGGGTGTCATTTCCCTAACTTCTTTCTCAGCCTTCTTATCCTTTGAGTATAGGAAGGCAGATGATTTGCTTGAGTTGATTTTATAACCAGTCACTTTGCTGAAGTTGTTTATCAGCTGTAGGAGTTCTCTGGTGGAGGTTTTTGGGTCACTTAAGTAGACTATCATGCCATCTTCAAATAGTGATAATTTGACTTCTTCCTTTCCAATTTGTATCCCCTTGACCTCCTTATGTTGTCTAATTGCTCTAGCTAGAACTTCAAGTCCTATATTGAAAAGATATGGAGAGAGGACAGCCTTGTTTAGGCCCTGGTTTTAGTGGGATTGCTTCAACTTTCTCTCCATTTAGTTTGATGTTGGCTACCAGTTTGCTGTATATTGCTTTAATGATGCTTAGGTATGGCCCTTGAATTTCTGTTCTTTCCAAGACTTTTAGCATGAAAGGATGCTGAATTTTGTCAAATGCTTTTTCTGCATCTAATGAGATGATCATATGGTTTTTTCTTTGAGTTTGTTTATGTGGTGGATAGCATTGATGGATTTCCTTATACTGAACCATCCCTGCATCCCTGGGATGAAGCCCACTTGATCATGATGGATGATCATTTTGATGTGTTCTTGGATTCGGTTGGCAAGAATTTTATTAAGTATTTTTGCATCAATATTCATAAGGGAAATTGGCCTGAAGTTCTCTTTCTTTGTCGGATCTTTGTGTGGTTTTAGTATCAGCATAATTGTGGCTTCATAGAATGAGTTTGGTAGAGTTCCTTCTGTTTCTATTTTGTGGAATAGTTTAAAGAGTATTGGTATAAGGTCTTCTATGAAGGTCTGATAGAATTGTGCACTGAAGCCATCTGGTCCAGTGCTTTTTTTGGTTGGGAGACTTTCTATGACCCTTTTTATTTCTTCAGGTGTTATGGGACTGTTTAGATGAACTATTTGATCCTGATTTAGTTTTGGTGTCGGATATCTGTCTAAGAAACTGTGCATTTCCTCCTGATTCTCCAGTTGTGTTGAGTGCAGGCTTTTGTAGTAGGATCTAATGATTTTTTTGAATTTCTCAGTTTCTGTTGTTATATTTCCCTTTTAATTTCTAAGTTTGTTAATCTATATACTGTCTTTTTGCCCTTTGGTTAGTCTGGCTAAGGGTTTTTCTGTCTTGTTGATTTTCTCAAAGAACCAGCTCCTGGTTTTGTTGATTCTTTGTATGGTTCTCTTTGTTTCTACTTGATTGATTTTGGCCCTGAGTTTGATGATTTCCTGCCTTCTACTCCTCCTGGGTGAAATAGCTTCTTTTTGTCCCAGGGCTTTCAGGTGTGTCATTAAGCTGTTAGTGTATGCTCTCTCCATTTTCTTTTTGGAGGCACTCAGGGCTATGAGTTTTTCTCTTAGCACTGCTTTCATTGTGTCCCATAGATTTGGGTATGTTGTGTCTTCATTTTCATTAAGTTCTAAAAAGTCTTTAATTTCTTTCTTTTTTCTTCCTTGACCAAGGTATCATTGAGTAGAATATTATTTAGTTTCCACGTGTATGTGTGTTTTCTGTTGTTTTTGTTGCTATTGAAGACCACTTTTACTCCATAGAGATCTGATAGGAGGCATGGGATTAGTTCGATCTTCTTATATTTGTTGAGGTCTGTCTTGTGACCAATTATATGGTTGATTTTGGAGAAGGTACCATGAGGTGCTGAGAAAAAGGTATATTCTTTTGCTTTAGGATAGAATGTTCTATATATATCTGTTAAATCTAATTGGTCCAAAGCTTCAATTAGTTTCACTGTGTCTCTGTTCAGTTTCTGTTTTCCTGATTGGTCCATTGAGGAGAGTGCAGTGTGGAAGTCACCCACAATTATTGTGTTAGGTGCAATGTGGGCATCTGTGTCCTCTTATTCAGAGACATCATTCTGACCTTCCGACAGATTTAGGCAAAAGGAAGTTCAAATTCAGCGTTTCCATTTCTAAGATGTGTGGTCTAGGCAAATACATAACCAGTTTAAACCTAGTCATCTACTGTGCCAGGTGGGGAATGAATTCTCCTTTGTAGAGTAGTATTAACTTCAGAGAGCAGCATAAAGTATCTTGGGGTGACTCTAACCAAACAAGTGAAAGACCTATATGACAAGAACTTCAGATCTCTGAAGAAGGAAATCGAAGAAGATTTCAGAAAATGGAAAAACCTTCCATGCTCGTGGATTGGCAGGATTGATATAGTTAAAATGGCCATCTTGCCAAAGGCGATCTACAGATTCAATGCTATTCCCATAAAAATCCCAACCCAGTTCTTCATAGAGCTAGAAAGAGCAATTCTCAAATTCATCTGGAATAACAAAAAACCCAGGATAGCTAAAACTATTCTCAACAGTAAAAGAACTTCAGGGGGATTCAATATCCCAGACTTTAAACTCTACTACAGAGCAATAGTGATAAAAACTGCATGGTATTGGTACAATATCAGGCAAGCGGATCAATGGAATAGGATTGAACACCCAGAAATGAACCAACACACCTATGGTCACTTGGTCTTCGACCAAGGAGCTGAAAGCATCCAGTGGAAAAAAGATAGTGTTTTCAACAAATGGTGCTGGTTCAATTAGAGGTCAGCATGCAGAAGAATGCGCATCGATCCATTCTTATCTCCTTGTATCAAGCTCAACTCCAAATGGATCAAGGACCCCCACATAAAACCTGACACACTGAAACTAATCGAAAAGAAACTGGAGAAGACCCTGGAGGACATGGGCACAGGGGAAAAGTTCCTGAATAGAACACCAATAGCTTATGCTCTAAGATTAAGAATTGACAAATGGGACCTCATAAAACTACAAAGTTTCTGTAAGGCAAAGGACACCATCAAAAGGACAAAACATCAACCAACAGACTAGGAAAGGATCTTCACCAACCCTAAATCTGACAGAGGGCTAATATCTAATATATACAAAGAACTCAAGAAAGTAGAACCCAGAGAACCAAATAACCCCATTAAAAAGTGGGGTACGGAGCTAAACAAAGAATTTTCACATGAAGAACTTCGGAGAGCTGAGAAACACCTTAAGAAATGTTCGACATCATTAATCATTATGGAAATGCAAATCAAAACAACCCTGAGATTTCACCTCACACCAGTCAGAATGGCTAAGGTCAAAAACTCAGGAGACAGCAGGTGTTGGTGAGGATGTGGAGAAAGAGGAACACTCCTCCACTGCTGGTGGGATTGCAAGATGGTGCAACCACTTTGGAAATCAGTCTGGCAGTTCCTCAGAAAACTGGGCATGTCACTTCCTGAGGACCCTGTTATACCACTACTGGGCATATATCCAGAGGATTCTTCAGCATGCAATAAGGACACATGCTCAACTATGTTCATAGCAGCCCTATTGTAGTAGCCAGAAGCTGGAAAGAACCTAGGTGTCCTTCAACGGAGGAATGGATACAAAAAATGTGGTATATTTACACAATGGAGTACTATTCAGCCATTAGAATCAATGAATTTATGAAATTCTTAGACAAATGGATGGAGCTGGAGAACATCATACTAAGTGAGACAACCCAGTCTCAAAAGATCAATCATGGTATGCACTCGCTGATAAGTGGATACTAGCCTAGAAACTTTGAATACCCAGGACATAATCCACAAATTAATGATGTCCAAAAAGAATGGAGGAGTGGTCCCTGGTTCTGGAAAGACTCAGTGCAAGAGTGTAGGGGAATTCCAGAACAGGGAAGTGGGAAGGGGTGGATGGAAGAATAGGGGGACAGAAGAGGGCTTATGGGACTTGCGGGGAGTGGTGACCCAGAAAAGGGGAAATAATTTGCAATATAAATAAAAAAAACCTCAGTGATGCTCGAATACACACACACACACACACACACACACACACACACACACACACACACACAAAAGAAGAGCTGAAGTTCTACTGCTGGAGTTCCAAGGATGCTGTTCACCAGTGTTACCACAAGATGGCAGCAGAGGAAAGCATGTGCCTGTGAAGAGGCCCTTAGGCTCAATCCTAAGGCTCTCCAGTGGGTTCAGAAAGCAGATCTCATGTGACAGGAGTTTTCACTGTAACCTCTCTGCCCACAGGTTGCCTCTACTTTTCGGTTATGAATCCTCACCATAGCGTAGCTTATGTTGCACAGATCATACCTCCATTTGGGGTCTGTTTGGGCATCTTGGAAACCAATGATTTTTATTTAAAAAGTCTGGTGTCTGTGAGTTCTGATAGAGAGCAGACCAAGGGCTTCGAAGGCTGGGTGAATTTTTAGTCTGAATAAAGAAAAGACAATAACTGTGTCTTAGGGTTTTACTGATGTGAACAGACACCTTGACCAAGGCATCTCTTATAAGGACATTTATTTGGGGCCAGCTTACAAGTTCAGAGGTTCAGTCCAGTATCATCAAGGTGGTAGCGAGGCAGCATCCAGACTGTCATGGTGCAGGAGGAGCTGAGAGTTCTACATCTTCATCTGAAGGCTGTTAGCAGAATACTGACTTTTAGGCAGTTAGGATGAGACTCTTAAAGCCCATATCTGCAAATAGTGCCACTCCCTGGGCCAAGATATTCAAACCATGACAGACCATGATGTAGCAAAAACACGTATGCGATATGTTGGAGGGAGCAGAGAGTTAGAAGGACATAGGTGACATTGCTCAGCAATCCAGTGAGGAATCTCTGGGTTACAGCTTTCTGAAGGACAGCACTGGTTTGGGGTCTCTTTGCCACAGGCTCAGCTTCATGAGGTCATAAGATACTGGGTATGATCTTGTGGAGAACACAAGTCAAGCAGTTCCTAAATGGTTGCCCTAGTGGTTGTAGTATGCTTTGTGTGAGCTATTTGAAAAATGACTCAGGGTATGAAAATTTTAAGTTTGGCATGTGTGAGTTTTTAAGCTCATGAATTTAGCCTCTAGTGAAGAAATAACCTATCCAGAGACCAGTGTGCAGAGGCTGTCCTTGGTTCATTTATATCCACTGGGACAGCCTCTGTGTCTGAGCTGAGAGGCTGGAGAGAAGAGGCTACTCCTGTTTTTTGAGGCAGCCATATTTCCCCGGAATGAACACACTTGGCATTCATAGTGGTCTCCAGCTGAACACTGGGAAGCTGTCCCCTGAACTCCACACTGAGCTCTTCAGAGGTCCTCATGGTCTAGATTCCAGTTCTGGGATGTGCCAGACACCCTTAACTTTTACATTTTCCTGTGTCCAACAGGAGTAATGACCAACCCATGTGTGCTTTGTAGGAATCATGGGACATAGCCGCAGGAAGAACCATTGCCATGTTTGACAAGAGGCATATGTGACTAATAACATTTCTTTCTTTCCTCCTCTGGGCTTTGGAAGAATCTGGTGGGCAAGTGAATGAAGGAAAGGATGAACAACAACATGGAGTGTGTGCTATGGTGGCTAAGGAGGCCAATGCTCATTTGGCAGGGAACCAAGATAAGTCCTTAGCCTAGGAAAGAGAGGGGTGAATTAGTGGAGGCAGGTATTACTGGACAAGGGTGTAAGCAAGTATGTGGTTGTGTTACTGTAGGACTGTGGTGGTTTGAATATGCTTAGACTAGGGATTAGCACTATGAGGAGATGTAGCCTTGTGGGAGGAAATGTATCACTGTGAGGGTGGGCTTTGAGACCCTCCTTCTAGCTCTTAGGAAGCTAGTCTTTTCCTAGCAGCCTACAGATGAAGATGCAGAACTCTCAGCTTCCCCTGCACCGTGCTTGCCTGGATGCTGCCTCGCTCCCACCTTGATGATACTGGACTGAACCTCTGAACTAGTAAGTCAGCCCCAATTAAATGCTGTCCTTTGTAAGGGTTGTCTTAGTCATGGTATCTGTTCACAGTGGTAAAACCTTAACTAAGACGAGGATGTGAAGAACAGAGCAGGAGACTGTACTCTCCTAACTGAACTGAGGATACTTAGCTTGCTAGAGACCTTGGCTGACGCCAGACGGAACAGCCATAACATGTTCAATTATTGCTGCTAAGATCCTGAGATGGAAAAGGTCAGAAGCACTGGAGTGCATCACCAGCAAGAGCAGTATGTCTCAAATGCTGCTTCGTTGTCTGGGAGCTGTGGTTTTATATTTATACGAAGTGAGAGGGATGTGCACATGTGCGAGAAATATTAATGCAATTAATCAACAGTCTCTGCTGGACAACCCTCTCCTCCAACTCCAACCTTTGCTGAACTCTGCTGAAGGGTCCCTCCCCCAAGCCCTGATGACCTAATTATGGACAGAGAGGAGTTCCTCCCCTAGTAGTGGCCAACAGTGAGTGATGAGTACATTAGCTCTTATCTATTGAGCCTCTGTCTTGAGCAAGGATGCAGCTACAGTTGACTGTTTTGCACAACAGTTTTCAGCATGGTGACAAGTTTTTGCGTAAGTAGTTATAATAACAGGCAAGGAACTGGAGACAGAGTCACTTTATTCCTTTGCCTCAGGCCCTTCATCCAGGAAAGAGAAGAGTTTGGATTGTACTCAGCTGGCTGGATTTCTCCAAGCCCCTGCATTCTCTGCCCCACTTGCCTTCCCGCTATCATGCCTGGTAGTGGCCGTGACCTCAGCATCTTGATAGACATTCTTGGCAGTTCCTGTTTGGCAGGGGAAGGGTTCTATTGTTCCAAGAGGCAGTCAGGACTTCACAAAATGAGCTCATTGTTACCAACTCTAGTCACCAATTTACATAGCAGATGCCTTGAAACAATGTCTTTGATCTTTCTAAAATGCTGTATCTTCTGACCAATATTTCCCCAGTCCCTTCTTGGCTTTCCAACCCTGGCTTCTGGAAATGAAGGTCTAAATTGAGTTCTCCATGGTAGAATATAAAAGCCAAAACATACCAGGCATGTGGCAGAGACATGATTTTTAACAGTAAGATTGTCTAGCAATGAGT
The DNA here is from genome assembly GCF_947179515.1 of Apodemus sylvaticus. NCBI lineage: Eukaryota > Metazoa > Chordata > Mammalia > Rodentia > Muridae > Apodemus > Apodemus sylvaticus. The sequence continues at coordinate 33,319,273 of NC_067488.1, forward strand.
TCTGGTTTACTCTGGGCTCTGCAAGAGGATATTGCTATTCACTGCTATCTAATTCCATCTATATGGGCACCTAGACTCTGCAGTACTGGATTTTCCCACTATTTTACTTTCTTTTCATTTACAGATAAAAGTTCTATGTGTTTGTGGTGGATTTCATGGAAATTGGAAAAAGGCATTCATAGTAGGATGCCTACATGGAGCTAACTGGCAATTTAGATTGCACTAGACACCACTGTTATTTTGTTGTTGTAAAAAGCATACAATTCTGTTTCTAGGGATTTTCAATAACTCAGCACATTGTCATTGACTTTAGTCACCAATTTACATGGCAGATGCCTTGAACCAATGTCTTTGATCTTTCTAAAATGCTGTATCTTCTGACCATTATTTCTCCCGTCCCTTCTCAGCTTTCCAACCCCAGTCCCTGGAATCCATGATTCTGCCTCCTGCTTCAATTTGTTTGATATTTTTTATGTTTCACATATAAGTGAGATCATTTAGCTTTCTATTTCTAGCTTATTTCACTTAATACAATGTCTTCTAGGTTTACCTGTGTTGTCACAAATCAGATTGTTTAAAATCTGAAAAGAAGCCCGAACACTAGATTTTGTTGTGCAGCTTTAAAAATTGTTTCAAATGCTTAACAGTCATTAGTTTTAAAATGTCCACCGATATATGATGACTAGATGATGTGCCAGGTTATTCAGTCGCTAGTTTCCATGTTATCTTTTACATGTTTATTCCTAAGTGTTCACTACCAGGTTGGGTCTAGGCACTGGAGTAGGATCAACCAACAGTGTAAGAGGTACTATGAAGCCAGCATGATCCTCAATGTAGCAGGGAGAGGCTAGGATGATTTTATAGAGCTAGGACATAGTGTTTAGGCTCTTCACTTGCTTTGAGAAAGTGGCATCTGCTTTTGTCATTGTGAAGGTGGGAGAAATGGGGACCTGGGAATAAAGTGCAGAGTCCATCATGACTTGCCTGTGCTTTGTGTTTCCTTAAACTGAGGGGTTTGTTGATACAAAGCTCCTCTCTACCATTTGATCACGGATGGATTGATCTGTTTTTTCAAAGAAGATTGGAATGGTAAAATGAAAAGTTTTTGCTTTTATTGAAAGGAGAGAAATACCATTTTCTTCTAGAAGCTGGTAGTAGAAAAAAAATCATTTGACTAGCTTTTTTTTTTTTTTTTTTTTTGACAAAGCCTTGCTTTGGTGTTTAATGCAGTACTCCCAGAACCCATTGGGATCATCTCCTTGAGGTGGGTCAGGTCACATTCCTACTGTTCATCATCCCTGAGTTTATTGTAGAAAAAAGGCTTCAAGGGGCTGGAGGCTGGTTCAGTGGTTAAGTGTGACTACTGGCACATGATGAGGACCCAAGTATGCTGGGTCTATGGTGGGTGGCTCACAAATGCTTGTAGCTTCATCTCCAGGGATCTGAAAGCCACTTTTGGTATTCATGGGCACCAGTGCATAGCACACACACACACACACACACACACACACACACTCATACAATATACCCACGAGTACCACCCATACACCCCCCCCCCACTTACTCACACATATGTACACACACATATTTGAAAATAAAAGCAAGAAAAAAAAGATGGCTGCAGGATAAAATTGGGGAGGGGAAATGTATTTATATTTTATCTGCTGTGGGGATTTGAGACAAAGAGCCTCTTCTGCGCCAGTTACTGTTGGAGAATTCTGTGTTTACCTATATCTATTTCTCCCTCAATTAAATCTTTTTTTAAAATTTATTTTTTATTGAATATCGTCTTCATTTACATTGCCAATGGTAAAACCTTTCCCGATATCCTCCCCCCCTGCCCTAAGATGCCCAACCTCTTCCCTTCCTCCTTCTCCCTGCCTCCATGTATATGTCTCTCCACCTAACATACTCCCTCCTCCCTTAAGACTCACAACTACCCGCCTTTATGAAAGAGATGTGCTATCACTATAGCCATAGAGATAGAGATGTAAATCTGCAGAAAGATTTGGCAACTGTTGCATGATTGCACATGTTTGTTAATCCAGCACTTTAGAGGCTGAGGCAGAATGATTGTGTTTGAGGTCATCCTGATTACAATGTAGAAACTATTTCAAAAAATATATAAGTTGTCCAATATAAGAAAGCACATAAGTAGATTCCAATCCAGAACCTATAGAGTTAACTCGCAGATGGTAGAGACTTGTGGAATTTTAGAGAGGTAGACCTACAGCTAGACAGAGAAGGAGGAGGAGTATGAGGAGAAACTAGAGGTGTGTGTGTGTGTGTGTGTGTGTGTGTGTGTATCTATCAAAACAAACATGCAATCAAGCAAACAAACAAACAACAACAAAAACTGGAAAACCAGAGGTGAGACAGATAAATGAGAAGTCACATGTGCTGTAGATGACAGACTCACAAGGGCAGGGGGCACCTAGAGCTTGTTGGAGCTCAGATTGTGTGTCTGGGATAGCCCAGAGATAGCTGACACATATAATGTTTGAGCTAATGGGGTTAGGTCTTATTTTGCTCCCCTCTTTCTTTGCTATGCTCCCATCCTTCTGTTTTGGAATGGGAATGTTTACTTCGTGCTAGTTGTATGTTGGATAAATTTAACTTTCTTTTGGATTCTACAGAGCCCACAGTTAAGAGGCTGCCTGGGGTTTTAAAAGATATATTGAATTTTGGAGTTTTGAACAGTGTTTTGACTGTGGAGAGTATGGAGCTTTAAACATTGATCAGATCTGTTTTGTTTTATGAGATAGCCATGAACCTTTAGGAGACAGGAGTGTTATGGGTTGAATCTGAAACCCTCAAAGTTTCAGGTTTAAATGCTTCTTCTTCAACAGGCAATGTTGTTTAGGGCTGTGGAACATTCAGGAGTTGATGCTGAATCTCAGGTATTTTATCATAGCAACACAAAAGTATTTAATGTAACTTTGCTTTCTCCACATTTGCTGGAGATCATATGACCCGGACAGCTTCTGAGTGTCGCCAAGGGAAGCCATCTTCCTCACAAGTAGTGTCCAGAGGCTAGTCTTTTAAGAGCCCATAACTTGGCAGCTTTAATGGTTCCTTTGGTTATTTTTGCCAGGTGGTGAGCTGTCACTCAAAAGTACTGGGGACCAATCCCTGTTCACTTGTAGCTCAGGACTCATCACCCAACTACCCTTTCATTGTTGAAATCAGGACTCATGGGTGGTGGTACAGAAAGTTAACTTTGAGACTCCAGTGGCTAGGAATGGGCTGAGGTTTGTTACTGGGAGTGGTAATCACTAAGGCCCTCAGAAACAGGTGAACGAGAAAAGGCTGGAAAACACCTACAGAGACATTTCCAGAGGCCAACTTACCTCCATTTTTCTTCTGTTGTGAAAGTCATGAACCACTAGCAGGTAAGTAATATCTGTAGAGTAGAGCTCACTGGGTATTGAACAAATATAAGAAAGTTTAATCTGATTTGCAGGAGAAGATGAGAGGAATTTATGTTTCCTTTAGAAACACTTAACAGAGTGAAAAGAAAGAGAGAAGGGAGAACCGAACCAAGCAAGATGACAGAGGCCTGGGATACAGGGGACTATGCCAAATACTTGGTTGGAAGGTGCTACCTCTGTATTGCTTTAGTAATATAAAATACTTCAGCAATACAATTACCTTTTGTGTTACTTTAGTATTCATCCCTTTTCTACCTCTGGTTGCTAAAAATTTGATGTAAGGGGAAATTTGATCTTCCAGGGGAAGATGTAAGTAATGTTTTTCCCTTCTCCTAAGGTTCCAACAACTAACCAACTGAGGTGTAATTCTGCCGGATTTCACACTGGGGAAGCAAAGAGTTTATTTGGCTTCCTTTCAGAATACTGGTGAAGGGTACTTATAGGGTGCGGGTGCACCTCCCCTCATCAGGACCCACTAGAGATGAGGGCTTCCCTCTGGCTGCATAGATGGAGCTCCACTTCTGTAGAGTTTCCCCCAAAGATACTCTAGTCCCTCCTGGAGGCCATATGAAATTAAGGAAGAGTTGTAAACAACAGATGGTAGGAAGCTGGATGCTCAGGAGAAGGTCTTGTGATCCTTTTCATTTCTTCGAGGCAGTGGGGAATATATATAGTCAACTAGCCCAGCTGGCACAATCCTTTTTCAGGCTGAATTCCCCAAGATGGCAGTTAGTTTGTTCAATGGATAGTCATGAAAACTTACCTCTCTATCTGAATTGTCAGTAAACCTAATTATGAGGTGTGAATGCTTTGTGCAAGTGGTATTTGTGTAAGTTTATGTGGGTATATAAGCATATGAATATATATCTTCAAGTATGTGGCTGTATGTATGCATATTTGAGTGTGAGAGATGTAGTGTGCATGCATATGAATGCATGTGAGAGAGTAATTGTACAAGTATAATCACCTCTTGGTTATTGTCACCTTGACAGAATTTAGAATCACCTGGGAGATGGGCCTCTGGACTTGTACATAGGATTTTTAAAATTATGTTAATTATGTGGGAGGAAATGTCCACTGTGGGTGGCATCATTCCTTAGGCAGGGGATACAGGATACTATAAGAATAAAGAAGGTGAGTACAGCATTTATACATTCATTGGTCTCTTCTGACTGTGAACATAATGTGTTTAGATGCTTTAAGATTCTGCTGCCCTGACTTTCCCACCATGATGGGCTGTGACCCAGAACTCTGACTTAAATAAACTTTCTGTCCTAAGTTGCTTTTGATAGAGAATTTTATCACAGCAACAGAAAAAGAAAAAAAGACAGCAGGCATTCAGGAATATGAATGTGAGATATAGACATGTGTGTGTATAGGGGTGCAAATCCTCCTGATTATTGGTTGAGTTGGGCTGAATTTTGGGATCTAAAGCATGACTGAAGTGAGCACAAAGCTGTGAGTATGAACAGGATCCTATCAAGAGACCAGAGCAGACAGGCCTTTCATCAATTTCTCTGAGGCCAGGGACGGCTGAAGTGAAGTCACATGACTGCTTATTCATAAAACACAGAGAAAAGAGATCAGAATAGGCAGAGGGGAGCTAAGAACAAGAAAGGGCTCACGTTATCTGTACCCTCCCCATCAATAGAGTCTTGTAAAATCAAGTCTTTGGACCTCATCCTTACGTGATTCTTAAACTCTTCTCAGCGTTAAGGATCCATGTGTAGATAGAGCTTATTTTTATTACTTTGTACGAAATCCAGTTGCCTGCAGAAGAGACACAATAATCCATTATTATGAAGTCCAGTTGGAACTGTACTTGGAAAATGGACACATCAAACTGTAAACCACTAAAAATGTTTGTTCTTGAGAGTCTGATGATGTCAGTGCCATCAGAGGGGCCAGTGTGCTGTGAAGAGACTGAATGAAACAGTTGTTCTTAAATGGAAACAGACTGACTTTGAGTCCCGATTGCTCTCTATAAAAGGCAAAGACAGGTTCACTGAGTTTACTTGGAAAGTTTGATACCCACCAAGGAATGGTGACCTGATCTTCCAGGTGGGTGGATAGAAATGTGTGGCTCCTTTGTAATCAATAATTCAAATCGGCACATTGTGTCATCCTTTGGGGCACCCTGCCCCCTGGTAACTCATCAATAAAATATTGGGTATAGTTGGAGCCCAGAGCTAATCCGAGAGCAGCATTCTCTCTGGCTGACACAGCCTCCAGAGAAACAGAACTGTCTGCAGTCTGGAATTAAAATTTCAGGCAAGGGAATGAGCTTCAACACCTTGCTCTTGCTGTACACAGAAGGACAGGATCTGGCCCTGGAGTCTGGGTCAACACTAACTGAGGGGCTTGTGAAACTCATTTTTCCACCCACTGCAGGGCTCCATGTGTCTGTGTCTTGTGGGCCAGGCCTCCCTGCAGTGTGTCTGTTTCACCCCAGAAGCAGTCCAGACCTTGGACTGAGGGTTGATTATCTAAGGGTCAAGTGAAACTTTTGAAGCCTTTTCAGGGAACTCACAATTTTTACCTTATGAGTATTTTGGGACTAAAGTAACTCTGACTTAGTAAAAAAAAAAGTGTGCAAGTACAGACAAGTAAAAGAAAGACTCCAGACTTGCCATTTTGGTAGAGACACTGTGCTTCCCTGATGGCAGATAGCCAAGTCTCCCCAGAGTGCAGCTCAGGGCTAAGCTGAGAAAGTTTCACATTAAATGCACATTTCTTGCTGCCCCTGCTGCAGTTGTGTGGCTCTGTGTGTTCACAGGTTTGCACCCACCAGTCCCAGACTCGAAGTACTCTCTGTGAAGACTTTTATATGTTAATTTGGGATAGAAAACATGACCAGAATAGAGTTGAGTGAACTTAAGAGTTTCTTTTTATATCAATTGGGCATGACTACTTGTGTCTGACTGTTTTGAATGGGGTTGGTTCCTCTTTTAGTTTCATCCTTGTTGGTGTGACAGAATACTCTGACCCGAAAGCGACTTAGGGGAGGAAAGGGTTTATTTCAGTTACAGGTTAGAATCCATCATTGAAGAAAGTCAGGGCAGGAACTTGTGAAAGACCCACTTGCTGTACATGCACCATGATTGAATTGATCTCTCACAAGGGAACTCACACAGAAGGACATAGAGCACAAACTATACAGGATGCCTGCTCTGTGGCTCGAGCATAGACTGGTGTTTAGATACTGTTCTTATCTGGCCTGGAATCATCTGCCCAGGGAATGGTGCCGCCCACAGTGATCTGGCCCTCCTGCATCAATTAACAAGACCTCCCCCAGCACACACAGACATGCCTCCATCTGATCTGGGTAATCCCTGAGTTGAGATTCCTTTCCTAGGTGAAAACTAAAGAGGAACACTGCCACAGTGTTGTATCTGACTCGTTGATGTAGTTACGATCTCCCTAACATCTACAAGCATTAGAATGAGAAATCATTGTTTTCATTGTGGTCCTAGGTGTTCAGAATTTATGCCACATGGTTGACATCTCTCTGGCAATGACAGAAACAAGATTCATATCATGGAGTGGCCTCTTGACACACCTCATTCCTTCTCTGTGTCTCTATACATCACAGAACACAAACATAGTATCTCTTCACAGGGGAAAGGAAAGGATGAAGTTTTCTGGGTCTCCTGTTGGGGACATGACACTCAGAGGGTGTAATGATGGATCCCATGCCAGATGTCTACTTGGTGGGGTTCTTGGAACTCGGCCCTTGCTGCTGTGTTTTGATAGGGTCCTGAATGAAGCCATGTTTCCCAGACACAGTTTAGAATGTTCATTTTTCTATCTGTTTTAGCTCCAGGCTTGACATCACTGTGTCAAGACCATGTTCTGGATAACGTCTCTCAGCTACAACAAATCAATCTTTTATTGTGCTTTGGTTGCTACACTGGGTGGTCATTAGCTAAAGCAGCGAGTGTTTATTGACTCATCTGGTTCTGAAGCTGTTTCTGTAGCTAACCAGGTGAACTTGAAGAGCCTCTGGCATGTTTCACCTTTCTCATTTGCATTCCTTGCCATCTCTGTTCTTGAGAGAAGAAGGTGTGATGCAATCATCCCAGGGATCTAGATTCTCACCCCACCCACTGGCTTTCTAATCCTTCCTCCAACTCTGCCCTAGGGAGTTTGCGATTGCTGGCCCTTTTCTTCACATTACGTTTCACTTTCCCATTATTAAGGGCTAATCTTTGGCATCATATACTCAAAATCTCATTCCTGGTAACTTAGATCTCTGGCCTCCAGTAACTTACCATTTATTTTCACTCCCCCCCCCTCTCTCTCTCTCTCTGTATGTGTGTGTGTGTGTGTCTGCGTGTATGTCATGTGTGTACAGGTGCTGTTGGAGGCCAGAAGAAGGCATCATATTCCTGGAACTGGAATTATAGACAGCTGTGCGCTACCTCACATGGTGCTGGGAACCAAACATAGGTCATATGGAAGAGCAGTAAGTTCCTTGAACCTTCGTTTTGGCTCCCACATTTCATTTCTTTATTGCTTCTATCTCTGTCTGAAAGTAGATTACATATTGCTTTAATAATATGTCTGTTGTCCACAAGCAGAATATTAGCTCCACAAGAAAACACTTTGGCCAGAATTTATCTGGGTCATGAGACAGCTTAGGCACAATACAGATGCTCAACAATATCAGCTGAAGGAATGTACAGTGAGGGACAGTAGGGGTTCTGAGGTCCTTATGTCAGAATTTGACATAATGCTTGGCTTGGCATATGGTTAGTTTAAAAGAAAATGCCAGTTGGTACTAAGCACCCAATAACATCAAGGTTCTATTTACACATGCCCTTTTCTGATTTATAAAGGAACTACTCTGAGTCAGACTTTTAGCCTTATAGATCTTGTATATAGGAAGTGATCAACAAGGGTGGTGAATGAGGAAAACCTCAACTTGTGTACTTGATCTTGCATATTCAAAGACCAATGAAACCATCCTTGTTCTAAAAAAAATTAAACCTTTTTATTAGTATATTTATTTTATATATAAAAGAAATACAAAAAAGGAGAAAGAAACACAAAGAAAATGCTTTTATGGCAAATCAGATTTGTCAGTGCCTTCAGCTTGTGCTCCAGGCTCTGGCCCACTTGGCGTTAGCAAAGTCCGCCGATTGTAATGGCTCTTGATGATGCCCGAGTTGCTGTTCTCGTTGAGTAGTTGCTTCTGCCTTTGCCTGTTGAGAGACTGGACAAGGCCAAGGACAACTGCAGCCAGAGAGTATTGCCCGGGAAGTCTCCTTGGGGGTAAGATGAATGGGTTGGGTTGGACTCGCCCCAGGAGAAAGTATGTTTTGATTTTCCCTTCTTGTTCACTGATGCCCTTCACATAGATCTCTCCTCGGTAGTCAAAGGCAAAGCCCTGGTCCTTCAGGATAAGATAGGTCTCCTCAGGGACTTGGATCCGGCCACTTACTCCTGTGCTGTCCATTCGGCTTGCCAAGTTCACAGTTTTCCCCCAAATGTCATACTGTGGTTTCTTAGCGCCAATTACACCTGCTACCACAGAGCCGTGGCTGATGCCTACAAAAGAACCCAAAAGAGCAAGAAATAAGGTAGAGGAAGGGCGATTAGGTGTGACTGGCATGTGTGTAGTCTCTTGGGGGAGCAGTCCTGGACACTATGTCAGTCACTCATAAGTTGAGTCCTCTGGATCAGTTATTTAACTCATGTGGACCTCATTCTACCCATCTATGGACTGTGACTTCAAGTAAGACACCAGCAACTTCTCAGCCTCAGCTTCCTAATGTGCAGGCTAGAAGTTACATAATCACTTCCAATGCTTGTGACTTCTTAGTCATCATAAGAGTCAAATGGCACGTGTCTCTCAAGGTTTTAAAGAGCTAATCATTATCATCATTTCTGTGCATTCTGTGTGTGTGTGTTTGTTTTATATAGTGTGTAGTGTCTGTCTGTATGCATGTCTGTGTTGGGTATAATGTACAGGGTATAGTGTTTATGTGTTAAGTACAATGGATAATGTGTAGTAGTGTATATGTGCATGGTGTATATGTATGAATATATAGTATTATGTATCCTGTGTAGTATATAACTGTATATGCATAGTGTTCTGTGCAGTATGTAGTACATGTGTGTGTGTTGTTAAATATAGTATGTAGTATCTGTGTGCACATGTGTTTGGGTCTTGATTTAGCCTAGAATGATCTTACTCAGAATCTATAATGCTAATCCTATCAGTTTCCTCAAGTTTCTGGTCAGAAGGTCTTTCCTAACTGTTATACCTAACAATCCAAGAAGAACTTCTGGTCTCCTTCTATTCCCACACACTAATAGATTTTGCATTCATTATCTGATGATATTATATTACCTGCTCTTTAAAATGTTTTCTGTCTCCCCAGGAGGAGTCAAGCCTATGTCTTCTTACTCATCCTGCCAGTATCACACATATCAGATGTCTAGTCAATGTTTATAGAATTATGAAATCCTTTCTTAGAGGAGACAGATATGCACAGTGCACATTTAGAGGAAGTCTGTCATTTCTAGAAGAGTCATTGAAGTTTCCTGAAGGAGCAAGCTTTGAAATTATCATTAAAGCCACTTCCAAATAAAGTAAAGAAGTTTAATATATCACACCAAAGGGTTAGCCCTGATTTCAACAATGTCTTCAGAACTTACTTAGACTATTTCTCTCTTCAGGGATAATACTCTTTTGATTCTTGGTTCAATGATTTCAGAAAGGACACACAGTTGATGGGTGACGTGGGATCAAGCCTTCAACATCCCAGCCATAGGATCAAAACCATAACTATGAATCCTTATTTCAAAGTACAAAAGCATGTGCCATTCCTCTGATCTGAGGAACAGATATTGGTATTTCTTAAACTCCCTCTCTTTTCTTGCAAGCTGTTAAGGGAGAATCTAATGAAGTAAAATGTCCTGTCAGCCACAGGACATCTACAGCATGAAGACAATAGCAAGTTATTTAAAACTGCTGCCCAGCAGCCAGAATGCCAGTCATCTAAGAGTCAGGCTCCCTGCGCAGCTTCTGGCCTCACTGTTTGGCAGTGAGATGTGATATTAGGCTAGTTGACTTCTCTGTTTTAGGACCAAGTCTTTTTTTTTTTTAATCTATCAAATGCAAATGTGCGCTAGAGCAGAGGCTTTCAGGCTGGACTTCTGGAGGCTCCTGAAAGCCCAGAGCAGACGAAGGAGAAATGAACACATCATGCCAACATGGAGAGTTTATTCAACTGCAGTGATTACCGTGGAGCTACTTCACATAAGGAATTTCTATCCTTGGCAATGGAATAAGACTGCATAGCCGAGAAACTGCTACTTTCTGCCTGTATCTGGCTCAGTACAGTATGTGATAGCCTTGGAGGCTTGGAGGTAGGAATCTGCAATAGTCTGAGGCATTATTGAGAAGAATCAGCGAGCAATGTATTGACCTCCAGCTTTCAGCAATGAAGCAAAGTCAGAATTATGTGATTCTTGGGCCTTTTGCTGCCAGCCTAAGCTAAGCATGTCTTTGCATAGGTGGCAAGGGAGTTAGGCAGATATGTTGGAGGAGACACCAGCCTAGTGTTTGCTTTGCACCTCTGCATAGGTCAGGATCCTCCTGCCTTGCTGCCAGCATCTTGGTTGAGGAAGTCCAGAAAGGCCTAAGTTGACTCTGTGCCTGTCCTTGTCAGGGTCATACAGAACCTCATGCATTTTGCAAGAAAAAAAAAGCTTTCCTGGACTGATGCCCAGGACATGGCAGGGGCTGACAGAACAAAGGCACTTAGCTCAGTGAGGCCTCCACCTCTAGCTGCAACTCACCGATTCGGAGTTCAAAATTGTTGAAGGAATGCTTGTTGATCTCTTGTATGCTTTCAGTCAGGGCAAGAGAGAAGTCAGCCAGGGCACACAAATGTCCCCATTTATCTTCACATTGCTGGGGAAAACATGAGAGAAGGGTCCATCCAATGTTACATGTGATGTCTTCAGCAGAGGTTTTATGGTCTGACTCCCTACTGCACATTCCGTAGAAGATGATAAGCATGCGAGTGAGTCCTACACACTCAAGCCATTAGTGTCATCTCAGAGGTGTACATCACAGGAGATTCAATTAGTACAACAGGGTGTGGGTGCCATCACATCTCCCTTTACTTCTATACTTGTCCAGGAAGTTTGCCACATTACGGGTCCCTAAGTATCCTCACCGGTATGCATGCATTTGTATGAATGCTCATCTGTTACATTCCTATCCTTATGCATGTATGTTTCCTGGTCCAAAAGATGTTTCTGTTTCCTCTAAAATGCTCACAGCATTTAATTAATGGATGTTGTATATATTCTCGTGACCTCCCCAACCCCAAGGGGGGTACAGAGTAAGCCTCTTCTGTTTCAAAATCTGTAATATAAAGTGAAGCTTGGTGGTCATGACCACCTCTTCACCATTGACCGAAATTGTCTGTGACAGAGAATTTGGGACATTACAGAGGTTGGTAGTTCCATCAAAGGGTAGCTAGCCATTAGGTATTTCTGGTCTTAAAGACCATGTGATCTTTGTTGTAACTATCTAGTATTATCTAGTATTTTTGGTTTTAAACAAACAAAAGATAAAATAAAAATAAATGCGTGCAATAAATCTTTATTTACAAACATAGATGGTGGGGCAGATGTGGCCTGGAGGTACTTGTTTTTTACTCCTGCTATTGAGAGTCACCCTTGTATACCAACATGGGTTTCATCTCACATAGCTATGCTTAGAGCATATTCCTTTAATAAAAAATATTTGCAAGCAGGTTAAATTCAGTGATGATTTAATGAGGATTCCATCTTCCCTGGTGACTTTGACTCAAACTCTTCTAACATCTGTTGAATATCTACAAGGGTACAGGCTTTATATGGGGAACATGAAAGTTATTTCAGATAACTCACCCATTAGCCCTGGAAGGCAGACATTAGTATCCCCTTTAACACAGTCCAACATTTGACAGAGCTACCACCATTTTCTTCCGCCACCATCACCACCACTGCTCCCAACTCTCCCTCTTCCCAGCAACCACCACCACCACCAGACCACCTCAGACCCCTTGTTGCCACCACTGTCACCACCACAACCACCATCACCATTACCACTACCACCACCACAACCACCACCACCACCACCACCACCACCACCACCACCACCACGTAACAGTTTTCAAAGGTTAAAACAAAGAATGAGAGTAAGAAAATGAACCAGTGTTAGAGGTTTTATGGATACCCACAGCTAAATCACAGTCAAGGTATTTCTTGGCACAGATTTTGTTTGAGTGAACAGAGAGATTCAGAATGAAGCCTGGGAGTTTTATTTTTTTAACAGCAACTTATCCAGTAAACTTCTTTTTGTCAAGAATGAATGTACATCCTACAACCATGATAGCTCAGTTAAGTGATACCTCCCATTGTTCTCCAAGCCTTCCTTAGTACAGGACAATAGTCAGCCCAATGCACATCTGTGGCCACGTCCAAGGACCTTCCTTACCTGTTTCTCTGGTGACAATCCTGAGACGGCCATGTATGTGCTACCAATGGTCTTAATCTTCTCAATGTCCTGAAACCGGTCCTCCCCGAGCAGCTGCAATGGATGCAGGTCATGAAGTTAGTCCTTGTGTTTATACAACTACTGTTTTAGTCTTTAGGAGCATGGGAACACTCCTGAAAGTGTGTTCTCCCCCCATACACTACAGAGAATGATCTAATTAAAATGGTTGAGCATCCTTAATGTGGGTGGAATGTTTTAGGTAGACAGAAGAAAGTTCTGGACACCATGAACACTGTGGTGATTAAACTAAATAATGATGTATTGTATACCCGAATGTCCACGAGAGGCTACACATTAAGTGGTTTTTCCATAATGTGGGGTGATGAATATTTTGACTTAACTGGCCTATATTTTATGCACTTATCAAGTCATCAATTTTTTCAGATAAAAATTGACTGTGAAAATTAAATAACCTACCACATGTTTATGTTTGTAAAACATCCCAGAGTTCTGACCCTTAGATTTACCTCATCAAAGTCAGCAATGATCTCATTCAGTAAACGCAGACATTCCACTCCCTGGTTGTTCATTTCTGTCTGAGAGTAGAAGTCTGCAAATCCAGGGATGGAGGCAAACATCACCCCCACAGCATCGTAGGATTGAGAATACAGCTCCTGGGGCAGAGAGGAGGCAGAAATGATCATCAGAGTTTTACATGATGCTTCCTGTGCATAAGGACCTGACAGACATGCCCAGGAATTCAGTGGTAGGACAGAAAATGAGATATCAGGTACTATATATCAATACTGTAAGTCTTAGTAACCCTCTCTCCCAGGCTGCTAAAACCAAATAAATACATCAGGGTGGGTTGATTAAAACCACAAATGTATTTCTCATGTTCTGGATGCTTGGAAGTATCCAACTGACTAGGTGTGTAGTGAGGAGCCACTTTCTGGTTCCAAGAAGGCACTTTCTAGCTGTGTCCACATATGCCAGAAGAAGCAAAGTAGCTCTCTTGGAATTCTTTAGTAAGCACACTAATCCAATTGTTATGGTTTGAACACAAAGATTCTTTCAACAGCTTCATTGTTAAAGACCTGGTCTCCTGGCAGGTGGATCAAATCATTGAGGGGTGCATTGAGTTAACTCTTGATGCATTGATAGTTAGGGTTAGGGTTAGGGTTAGGGTTAGGGTTAGGGTTAGGGTTAGGGTTAGGGTTAGGGTTAGGGTATTATTGGGAGATGGTAGAGAATAGGAGGTGGGCTAGTTGACGGAAATAAGTTTCTAGGTATGCCCAGAAAAATACACCTTAGAAAATTTGGAGGGACACAGATGGTCTATTTTTTGTACCATGAACACAGAATCATTATGAGGTTTAGAATAATAATAAGTATGTGATCATTAACCTCAGCTAAGCCAGCACTTCTCAAAGTTGTACCTTTGTCCTTGGCCATTTCTTTTGTTCTCCTCAATGACTGATCTAGAGTTTCACCATTCTCCTTCACTTAACCTACCACATTGCCCTTCTGTAATCTGGTAGGTAAAGGAGGATCTTTCTCCTGCTTTACCAAATAACCTTTGGATGATAGGTAGCTCTCCCTGTTTTTAGTCCTCATGTGTATTCATATTCAACTTCATGTGCAATCATCTTCAACTCTAGTCATGTTTTATCTCTTATTGGAAAGTAAGGTCTTGGCCCTTATAATTTCTTCAGCAAAGTTATCCCTGCCTTAGTTATGGTTTTTATTCCCGTGACAGAACTACCATGAGCCAAAATTAAAGCAAGTTGGAGAGGGAAGAGTTTATTCAGCTTATATTTCCACATTGCTGTTCATCACCAAAGAAAGCAAGGACAGAAACCCAACAGGGCAGGATCCTGGAAGCAGATGAAGAAGTATGCTTACTGGCTGCTTCCTCTGGCTTGCTTAGCCTGCTTTCTTATAGAAGCCAGGACTATCAGCACCACCCACCAGGGGCTAGGCTCTTCCCCACTGATCACTAACTGAGAAAATGCCTTACAGTAGGATCTAATGGAGGTTATTTTCTCAATGGAGGCTCCTTCCTTTCTGATGAGTGTAGCTTGTGTCACGTTGACACACAGAACCAGCTAGTTTAACTCCCTTCCCTGCCAACCCTCTCCTTTCTTATGTCTTACTCACTTCCTCTTGCTGCTTCCTGTTCTTTGTCTTTTCTAAGAAAGAACAGGATACCCTGATCCAGCAGGCACATGTGTCTGTCTCTCAACCTGTCCCTCTTCATTCTGGCTTCCATCCTTCTTATACTATATTTCTCCTCTGTCTGTTTCTATTTACATCTCAAGCTGGGATGAAATAAATGGAGAGTAAATCCTCTAAATTGGGAAAATCAATGTATGCACGGTTCCTGTCTCACTGGGCATCCAAATAGCTCAGCATGTTGGCCACTCTGGACCTTGAGTCTTTTGACTTTCTGTGAAATAGCTTGTTTTCTCATGCTTGTACTCGTTAAGGATTTGCGTTAGAAACGCTTGCCTATTTTCGGCATTTTGTCTGTGACTCAGTGAATGCTTCACATTGGACATCCTTGCTGGACAGATCTCATTCACGCTCAGCCTCTCCACCACCCATACAAAGCAGTTTCTAAATCTGTGTTTCCAGATTAGTTCTGGGACTCAGCTCACCCTGGATTGTTCTCACTCTTCAAACTATGATGCTACATGACTGGTGTGTTTTCTCTCTATCACGAAGCCTTCACCTGTTTCTCTTCATCCTCTAAACTGTTAGAAACACCAGAGCTGCAAAATCTACAAAGGGAGTGTCAGTTATTATTGACTCTTTCTTGGTCCTGTAATGTTGACCCTATTTTAGTGTTGCTGCTATTTTTAAAAGCAATGCTCTTTCCAATGTCTTGCTTTTTTTTTTTCCCCAGTGGTAACTAATAGAAAACCTTCCTACTCAGGGGCCTTCAGCCTTGTCCTACTCAAAGGTGATCTTCATATGCAGCATACAGTGAGTGATCTTTTGAAATATATATATACTCATGGTCTTACTACTGCCACCCACCCCTTTAATCTAAGTGCCTATAAGTCCCTGGTTTTTTAGGCTCCTCAAACACTCAAGCATTTTTATGTTTTGTTTTTGTATTGGTGTCAGAGCCTTAAAGGTCTGTGCTCTTCCACTGAGTTATACCGTCAATCTGTTTTTCTGCTTCTGTGTCCTGTTGTGGATGTTGTTATAGGTGCTCTCCCTGCAATGTTTTCACTCTACAGAACTGTCAACACTTGTGGGTCTTGTGAGTTTCTTCTTTGGCCACAAGAGGGCACTCTGCCAATGTGCTTCTACTGTCATGCCCTGGATTTGAGAAAGACACTGTGATTCGTGATCAATCTTGAGTTTGAAGTGTGAGTCAACTTAGTTTCATCCAAAGGGACATAGGCAGTGGATGACTGGCTGGGTAGAGCTGTAGAGCAGAGAAGAGCAACTTAAAATGGATTCCTGATGTGGGACCCTACTGGTTTTAGCCTTGGATGGGTATGCATGCATGGCGGGAAGCTAATTCTGCTTCATAAATTAGAGAGTATGCATAAGTAAGCTCTCAGAATCAATCTTCCACATGACTGTGGTTTTTGGGTAAACATCTGTAGTACACAATTACCTATATAATTACTTCTTGAAGGTTGCTATCATAAAGTAACTTAAACAACATGAATGCATTCAACAACATGAATATAATTCTGGGGACTGGAAATCCGAGACCAAGGCACTTCATAGGCTCTTCTGCTCTGACAGTACATGCCCATCTCCTGCTCATCTTTCTGTGTTCTTCACTCTGAGTTCTAATCCTTATTTTTTACAAGGATGCCAGTGGGACTATTTCAGGACCACCTTAATGACCTCATTTTAACATGTCTGCCTCTCCTATGATGGGTACAGTCTGATGTCACTGGGCTTAGAGTCTCACACATGAATTTTAAGGAATCACAATTCATCCCAGGCAACCTCTTTTTCTATATACAAGAAGGAAAAAGAAAAATCTTATCATCTGAAATCGACTCCATGATTACACATCTAACTTCTTGTTTATTCCCTACATTATGAATTCCCCCACTGTGTGAAGTGACTGACCCCCAGGGCTTCTTAAACTTTGTTTGTCTATTGGAGTTCTAATGATTTCAACCACTCCCATCCCCTTTTCTTTTCATTTCCTTGCCAGTATTCAGAATGCTCAGATTTCTTATTTTATTTTGCATGTGTTTGTGAATATGTGGTATGCATCGAGGTTTACCTATATGTGTATTTGTTTGAGTGTATACATGTTTGTATGCTGTGGATACATATATGTGTATATGTGTATACAGGTATGAGGCTAATATTTGGAATTTCTATATTTTTCATTGAGGCTGGTCCTCTCAACTAAACAGGGAGTTCAGCTCTGTGTCTAGTCTAACTAGCCAGGTTGCTCCAGGGATCCCTTTCTCTAGGTCTTCCAAGTGCTGGAGTTACCATCATTCTTCTTTGGCATTTGTATGGGTATTCGGTGTCTAACTCCTGGTCCTCACTCTTACATTGCAGATACTTTACATGTCTCTAGCTACTCCTCTGATCTCTTAAAATGTAAAATAAGGATAGCACTAGCTATTTTGGCTGAGCAATTATATGCCAGGCACATCACAGAGTACTGCATGCATCATCTTATTTAATGCTCACAACAACTACATAATGTGGATATAATTAAGGCCTTTATTTTATCTAAGGAAAGATGAGAGAGGTTGTGGTTAAGTACTTAGCTTAAAACTCAACAGTTGTTAAAGGGTAGAGCAGGACTTTATAACTGGATAGTCTGACTTCTGAGCCCAAGCTACTACTAATGGTGGCAATCCCAACGCTATGTTCATTCAGGAACAATGACCATACCAGTCACGATAAACAGAAATGGATATTGCAACTGGAAACTTCTTTAGCTCAACATTTGAATGGGAAGTTGATTTAACTTTAGAGGGAATCTATTTTAGACAATCAAACTTGAATTCAGTTTAGCTCTTGACTGTTGGATCTACTGGGAGGGAAAGAAACATGAGAAGGTGGCTGGGAGCCATTTCTCCCCTTGGCTAGATGATAAATGGTGGATAGAGTTTCCATGAGACACTAATATCCATGAAGATGATTGCACAAGCATAGGCTCTCAGGTGATGACAGGTTAGATACATAGGAGGCCAAAATTGGATCTGTCGTTTCTCCTCAGAATTTGGAAACAGAATGGCTTTATTGGCCCATTCAGTGACTGACACAGAACATGAAGAGTGCTTGTGTGTCCATCTTCATGAGGGGCCAGGAAGAGGAACCCATACCATTGAGCTTGCCACACTGGAGGAGAAATCTTCTTCATGTTGGACACAAACAAGTCCTTGAGGTGATGACTACCATTGACTCATGTCCCAGTTGCTGTGTCCTTCTCCACAATTAGGTGAGGTGGAAGATTTTACAGGGGATTCCCTATCCCCCCATGCCAGTAGATCAGGGCAATGAATGTGGAAAGAGAGATGATGACCCGTGCAGATGCAGTTACATGTCTTTAGGCAGCAAGGTAGGCTCTCTCTGACCTCCAACCCTTCAGCCGTGAAAGGGGTACTGCCTCTTCCTCTGCTTTGCACTTGGTCCCACGGAAATGTCGTCCTCCAGTTGACTATTTGTTCCACTGCCTTACAGCTGGCTGTGGCTTTGTCACTTTGGGAATTGGGTAGAAACAGCTTTGCACAAATTGATGTCTACTGTGATTTAAATATGAACTATCCATAATGGGCTATGTACTGGGGACCTTGCTGTCCACTACAGGATTTGGGGAAGTGTTTGTATGCTGAGGGCCCTGACCTCATTGATGGATTGATACTTTGACATATTTGTATTGTAGACAGTGGAAAGTGGGTCACTGGGCATGTAACCAGACATATACTGTATCCTCTGCTACCCCCCTCTTGCTTTTTCCTAGCTGAAGTGCAGTGAAGTAAACAGCTCTGCTTTACCATGTGCCTGTCCCATGATCCTCTTTGTTGCCACAGGCCTAGGAATCACGGTGGCAATCAGCATGGACTGGAAACCTTGAACCCATAGGCAAAATGAGTATCTGCCCTTAAGATGCTTGCTTGCTAAGGCATTCCACTATAGTAGTGAAACAAAACAAAACAAGCACACACACACACACACACACACACACACACACACACACACACACACACACACACACATACACACACAACCAAAACCAAAGCTAAAACCAAAAACCAATACACTAACTCAAGGGGCCTTGCTGTCTCTTTTCTCATTCCCATTGCTTCAGTTAGGGGCAGGGACAATGCAAGGTGGCATATTCAAAGCAAGGCAATTCAAGTTAATATACAACGGGCTTAACTAAAACGATAAAGGGAGAAACAGGAGACCTTAGTAATTCTCCATGGGAACAAAGCAGCAGAATTCTCACCCCTTTAGATAAGGAGAAATGAGAACAGCTCAGAGATTTTACACAGGAGCAGTACAGCAGTTGCAGTGGGGAGCTGTGGAGGTACACAGGCAGCCTCACACGATTCCCAGGCAATACATATCCTGGCCTCTCTGCTTCTCCTCACAGAGATATCCTAGCACCCACACCCATATTGGCAGTCCCATCTGGGTGCCAGAGCCCATGGGAGCTTATTGATGCTGTGCACACAGTTTATCCCCAACCTTATCCCGGGGCCAATTAGAAAAGAGGATGGAGGGACTTGGAGAGTCACAAGGAGGAAGAGATCCTTGTAACCTACCCACTGCCTTCAGAGAGGGACTCTTTATTTAACTCCCTCCAATTAACTGCTTCCAGGGCTCCATCTGTTTCTCACTATTCTTGGATGAAGGAAGCTAAAAACGTGTTGTAAACTGTCGAAGGATAGATGGATATAGAAAAGCTATAATCGTTTTATTGTCATCTTTCTCTGGGGGTTGGAAGTGCAGGTTTGGAACTCGGTAGGGAATTATGAACACTCACGCTTCCCCCCCCCCCCCCGCCACCTCCACTCCACATGTAGATATGGAGAAACTGCTCTCCTCTCTCCTCAGGGAACCACTTTGTAGGAATGCCTTCTGTGCCCAGGCTGCTGGGAACTAAGTCCTGTGCTTTGTATACCAAATGAAACCAGGGGAAGAAAGTCTGTCTGTGTCAGATGACCTTCTTTGTCATTCAACTGTTTGCTCAAATGTTCTCTAACTTTCTCCAGTCCTGTTTAGTGGGGTTTGTTCCACCCCCCCCAGCTGAGTACCTAGAGTTCTGCACATCTTCTGTTTCATTTTACAAAGAAATCAGTCTCTCTTGGCTCGTCCCAGGCACCTTATTGTTTTGATGTTATGACTGAAAGGCAGCTTTGGGGTAACCTCTGACATTCTTGGATTTCTACTTCTCTATTTGGTGGTCATGACTGACACAACGCCCCCTTTCTCTCTGCTCTAGCAGCTGTCAGTAAACTCTTGCAACAAAGTCTCAAGGAAAACAGGCCCAAACAGAACTACGAAAAATGCATCTGTTGAGAAATGTGGGTAGCTTTGATCTGTACTGAATAGGCAGCCCTCAGGAACTCAGTGCTTCTGTTGTTTGATATTCAAATCATGCCTTATTTTTTGCTGTTTGTTTGTTTTTTTCTTCAGTGGCTTGGATGGGACTACTTTGGTTCTGTTATCTAATGTCCCAATGCAATGGTCACAAATTTAACATCTTTGTGGGGGGTCTTAGAGGAAATATGAATGATAGGGCATGGTTGGGCTAATTAGACTCCATTCTGTTCTTAAAGGCATCATACCTACAAATAAAAACAAGCTATCAAATCAATAACTAGGGGTCTTAATCTCAACCACTTGTTTAAATCTTTTCTAAGAGCTAGCCTGATATAACTTTATTCTAAGGGTGGTCAGCCTCTATCAAACTGACTACAAACCTTGTAAAGAAAAGGCAGGCACAGCCTAGCCTCTAAGACAGGGCACATTGTCTTTGTGCCTTCTTTACAAGGGCCAGCAAGTCTTGTTTCAGTGTTTCTTCAAGGGATCAAGGATCAGGTAAGAGGAGCAGTGGTGACCAAGGTTGGTGTGATTTGTATTCTTCAGTTCACCATCTTGTGAAAATGAAGCAGCCTGGTTATTTTGTGTCTTGAGGCAGGGTCCAAGGATGATCCCTGAGGGGGTCTGTCCATGGCCTTAGGTCTGCCTGAAAGTCTCACAGAGCAAGACCAAGCACTCTCACATACCAAGCCTCTGGCATTTGAAACAACATTCAGTTTGCTCTTGAGTAACTGTCCCTCGGAGGTTAAAGGGTATGCTCCATCGTTTCAGGGGTTTCATTTCTCATTTCTCACATCAGCATCATCACTTTACTTCTACCTCTCATAGATAGAGCTCATTTTCTCTCTGTCTCCATCACCTCCTAGGCCTCTCACCAGGGTCTTACCTGAGCTGTTTTAGAATCTATGACTAGTTTTGACCTCATCATTTGTGCATCTATGTTCTAATCTATGCAGATAATTGATTGTGATGTGTGGAACATTCCCAAGCTCCTGTTTCACTTAAAAGTGTTTCAAAGCCTTGCCATAATCCGAAAGGCCTGACTGACAGGCCCTGGAAAGGTTCCTGCCCAGATTATTTAATAATATACTTCAATCTTTGCAGTGAGTGAATGGTGTTCTCACCAAATTTGTGTCCATTTGGAATATCAGATCTTATTTGGAAGTGATATTTTTGTAGATGTAACTAGCTAAAGATGAGGTCATCCTGGATTTGAACACATCCTAGATCTGATGGCTGGTGTCCTTAGAGGAAAGAAGCTGATGTCATTACAAAATGGGCTATGGAAGATGCAGGCACAGATTAGCATGGTGTTGCCACAGTCAAAGGAAGACTTGGGGGGCACAGGGACCTGGAAGAACCAGGGAGAGAGCATGAGCCTCCTAGCACCTTGATTTGACAGTTGTGAATGAATTTCCCTAAGTAGACCTTCAGCAAGTTATAATACAAAAGAACAGTGGATGAGCACCAACTACATGTGAGGCCCTGTGCCAAGAATATACATGCCTCCCTGTGGCCAGACTTTGACTACTTTGTAGGTTCTTCTTTCTTCCACCTTTCTTCTAGCCTTCCAACCCCCTAATACTAAATGGGAGAACAAAATAATAGAGGGGAAAGGGGGCAATGTTATTGTTAGACTACTTCCTGCTAATTAGGGACTTTGAGTTCCTCGGGGTAAGTTCCATCTTTGTCATTAGGATATATTTGTCATAGGATAATAAGAAGGATAATTTCTTCTTCTTGTTACTTCTTTGCATGCAACTACTTAATAAACTACAGCCAACAGCAACGAAACAACAACCCACCACTAACAACCCTGGCTCTCTGGGGCCTAGCATTAATAAAATTCCCCAGAATTCCAAGTGTCACAAAATTGCAGAAACTCTCTGCTGCTGGCAAAATCATTCTCCTTCTAGAGCACCAGGCAAATCATAGTCGCCTGTTATGGACAATCTAAAGCAGCCCCCATAAGCCACACCTGGATAAAAATGGAAATATAATATTTCTATGCTTTTCCAAAAATCCAAAATTCTCACTACACTTCTCTACATAAACACATACACCCACACTTACACACCTACTCCCATAAACACATATGCATGTCATGTATATATATATATATATATATTTGTGTGAATATCTATTCAGATATATATATATATGCATATACATCATATACATATACAAACTATTACTTTAAATTGTGCTGAATGAAAGTTCCCTTTGTAGTGTAAGTATCATTATGAGCACAGAATATTCCTCAGCTTGCAAATCTGAGCAACAGTAGCTCCCCATTCCACCCTCCTTCAATTCCTGCCAACCATATTTCTTCTCTTTGTCTATGTATTAACATCTACACATAACTTATGTAAATGCAGTTATGCACAATATTAGTACTTCTGGTGATTGGCACATTTCACTTAGCATAAGGCTATATTATATTGTGTTCCAGGACATCTTTTCTTATAGATGAATAGCATTTTGTGAGACTGTGTGTTGTGCATGTATGTGTGTGTGTGTGTGTGTGTGAATGTATGATATCTTAATCCATGCATCTATCAATGAATACCTGGGCTGTTTCCACTTTTTGTCTACTATAATAAGGCATAAATATCTCATCATTTGAGACCCCTTTTCAATTTGGGGGCTATACTTAGAATTGTTGGAGCTCTTTCTATTTCTCTAATGATATCCATGATATACATTATAACATATTTGTATATATTTAATATATGCATGCACAAATATAACACTTTAAAACTCAAAAATAGTCTTTAATAGGAATTCTATATCTATCTAACAAATGATGGACTGAATACCAGGGTAAACTGTGTAAATTTTATAGCATCAGATAGGTTGGATTCACAGGCACCATGCAGTAGGCCTGGTCTTTTTTCTTACCCCTCCTATGAGTGTAACAAAATTTTCCTGGTCTTTTTTCTTACCCCTCCTATGAGTGTAACAAAATTTTCCTAAGTCTCAGGATCAGTGTGATCAGCACTGTATACCATTCTGTTCCCCACTGACTAGTCTGACTAACCTCACCTCATTGTCTCTGTCTTTCTCCAGGAAGTGGCGGGCCACGTGGCTGGGTAAGATATTGCGCAGCATGTTCTCATTGTGTTCCCTCAGTTCCTTCATCTCGTTGATCTCCTCTTTGGCCTGTACTCGCCACAGGAAATCCAGGCGGGCTGTGTACTCCAGCTGTAATTGACAGGAGCCAAAGAGAAGCAGCAGGTTCAGGTATGTATGTCTGGAAGGTGGAGGAAAAGGTTTCCCTGGGAATTTGCAGGTAAAATAAAGCTATATTTTGTTATCTGAAGGAACAGGCCTGAAGTCAAGCTATCTGGGAATATTAAGAGCTTGCAGAGATGTGCACCTTTTCTCCCAGGTGCTATCTGCATACAGATCATCTTCTCTTGTGTAGGATTATCTGACAATACCCTTGTCCTCTATAGACTATATATGACCAGGAAGTTTTCCATTTACCTGATATAGACTATATATGTCCAAGAAGTTTTCCATTTGCCCTATATTACATTCTTTCTGTCATGAACTTAATGTCTACCCTACCCCTATACATTCATATCTTGAAAACCTAATTAGCAATGGTGTGCCCTTGGCAAGTGGATCTTTGGAAAGAAGTTAAGGTTCAATAAGACCTTGAAGGTGGGGCACTTGTTATGTGATTCCTGACCTTACTGGAGGAGACAAGAGCAGCCTTGCTTTTCTATTCTTATGTGGACACATTGATTAAAGGCCATGTGAAGGGTGGCAAGATGGTTCTCTGCAAGCTAGAATGATACCCTCATCAGTAACCAAACAGTTACAGATTTTAATATTAAACTTTCCACCCTCCAGAATTATGAGTGAATAAATTTCAGTGTGTAAGCCACCAAGGTTAAGGCATATCGCGAATGAAGCTTGAACTTTGTGATGCCACAAGGGGATATATCTATCACAGGGCAGAAGCATATCAGTGCATTTGTTATCCCAACACATGAGTGTTTTAAAAATACGTCACCCAGGTGGCAGTCATTGTGGTCCTGCCATATTTTATGTGATATACGAATATGAAGTCCTTTAATCCAGAGAGAAGATCTAATCAGAAGACTATACATTCAGTCATTATTTCACAGATGAGGAAATCAAACAAACATTGTTAAGTCACTTGGTCATGATGGTTACACCCAACTTAGGGGTGAAGCAAGGATGACTTTAAGTTTCAAAGTCAACTCAAGAGTCTGAGCTCTCTCCCTGACTGAGGTAATAAGGGATAAAGGAGAGTGGAATACTGGGAAGATCATGGGCTTCATGTTAGATAGGCAAAGCTTGGAGTCGTGGTCATAATTACATACTGTTTCATGGACTAACAGTGACTTGATCTCAGTTTTTTTATTTTCAAATAAGGTGAAAAATAGCTCTGACCTCAAGAGAGCGAAGGAAAAATTACTTAGGAGGCCTGAATTTACACATTAGTTTCCTCTCATCCTGACTTTCCTTCTTACTGGAGATGAACAACTTCTCTTCATGATCACAAGGCATCTTCATCTTAGCTTTAAGAGTATTGCTATTTCAAAGTCTTTAGCAATGAGCATGAACAACACAATGCACTGTTTGATACATGGTTGGATGCTCCAAATTCAAAGACTTAAAATGTTTAGCTAGTTTTTGCTTTTTATTTTCAAGTCTCGGTGGAGGCACAAGGTCATCCATTCAGCTGCATTTGTATAGTAAAAGCTGGAAATGATCCAAGTGCTCATTCAGTTGTCTGACTAGACTATAGCAATACATGCAATGGAACATCATGCAGCTGGAGAAAGAAATGAAGAATATTTATTTATTCTCTGATGGCTTGGTTTCCAAGGGAAGAAAAATATATGTTGTCATATCATATGTCAATTACATGAGGACATAAGACCACTTATGAAGGAGAACATAATACACACCTCCACCCTCACACTCACAACCTGCTTATTATAAACATATTATAGGTGGTCATATTTGCACTGTTAATCTAGACTATTACACGTGAATTGCATGATGAAACAGATGGGCAATTGTGGTTTTGTCACTGAAAATAGAATTTTGAGAGGAGAAAAGGCATCAACAGACCCAAGAGTGGTGAGGGTATAAATGTCTACAGTCATTCCAGGCTTGGTGGCATATACCTGTAACCCCAGCACTTGATAGACAAGGCCAGGAGGAGCAAGAGTTCATCTCCATCTGCTATAGAGTGAGTGGGAAATCAGCTTTGGCTACATGAGAGGCTGTCAAAGCAAAGCAAACAAATCAAATCAAACAAATCAAATCAAAGCAAAGCAAAGCAAATCTTATGGTTTTCAATCGAAAAATGGAAGTATCACTATGAAATCAGGTTATATGTTTCTAGCTCCCTACTCTTTTTAATTTATTAATTAATTTTACATTCCTACTTTTAAGGCCTAGAAAGAATAAAAATCTACTGCAAATATGTACTTCTAACTTGTAGGTTAGAGTTCCCATAAAGTACTCAAAATACCAATTTCCATAAACATAAATAATCCCTACATGTGCCAGAAACGGGTAAATTTCAGGACAAAAAAAATTCATAACCTTAAAACATATTTTCACACCATGAGCAAGTCTATCAGAGTCTAGTGTGCTAAGTCAACAGGACTTAAAACCAGTTTACATTACATACAGAGATATGACAGATTGAGATTCTGTAAGACTAAAAACATCATGGATGAAACAGAGGAAATGAGCAAAAACTGAACAAAATCATAGTGACTTAAGGAACCAATTCAGCCGTCACCTTGGAACGATGCTGTGAAATAAAACCCACTGGCAAACCATAGGGAGCAGATTTTAAGGGAAAAGGTTTCACACTAATTTGCTTCATGAGCTACACTTGTAGGTGACATGTAATTGATGAGGAGACAGTTCTCTTTTATGTGTATTCCAGCTGTTAAATCATGGGCTGCTGATAAAGTCAGCACTATAAAAAATGAATATAGACTGTTATGATCAGTTGCTAATATCATCAAAACAGAGATAAAAGATGTGTTGTACCTCTTAAATGTATTTCTAAAGAAGCCAATTAAATATTTAATCTGGATCTCACAAAACTTCTATGCAGAACAATCAATGAAAAACCCCAAAGAGCTGAAGCATGTGCTCAATACTCTTAGAGGATGAGTAGACAGGAAAAACATTACAAAAGTCTGATGGCTCTCACAAAACACTTTAAGAAAAAGGCAGATGGTGGGAGATCACAAAGATTTAAAAATGTCTTCAGAGACACATCATGAAATGGCAAAACACAGACTTTGGATCTCAATTCAAATAAATGCACTTGAAAAAATAACTATCAGATAATAATGGAAACACTATCTAGTAGTTTGACAGAATTAGTCAGCGCCTGTTTTCTTTTTAAAAGTATGTTAATGGCTTTGTGATTAAGTTAGAAGCTCCCTGTTTTAAGATACATACAGACATATCTGTAGATTCAATGATAGGATGTACAGAACTAATTTCAAAATAACCAAAGGGAATTGACAATGGGCAGCATGTCTGAGGAGAAAGATAAAACAGGCTGGACATGGGTTGGTAGGTCATCATAAGTTCGTGAAACTCTTTTATTTACTTATGTGTATATTTGAGTTTTCTACACAATAAAGCAAATCTCTGTATGTAGGCAGCAGGGTATAGAAAACAATGCTGCTCTTGATTGCTCCTCCAAATTTCTGAGCCATCTTAGAAGTTATTCAGCTCACAGGACTTCCTCCTAACAAGTAGGATAGCTGCTCCGATCTATCTGGTTTAGGAGATATGAATTAACACATGGCTTTATTATATAGATCTATAGACATGATGCATATGAAAGCATTCTGACACATGTAAAATGTAGATTCATAATGCATTTCTATCATGTAAGGCATGTGTGGATAAGGTCAGATGAAACCTTTGAATTTTTTTCTCAAGAGCATCAGGTTTTGACTTGTCAAATGAACAGGATCTTTTTAAATCACTATTTCCAAACACAACCCCCACCTCTTAAAAATGCATACTAGGCTGAAGTACAGAATAATCTGTTTAGCTTTTTGTTGAAGAGTTTTCATTAAACTGGATTTGAATCAGGAACACGAGGAGGAAATTTAGAAGACTGGACCTAAACCAAGATTTTAGAGTAATTATTAGACCAGATCAGTTTAGTTTCCAGCCTGATGGTAGTAGGTAGCTGTGGCTACGGCAGGCCCATACAAAAACTTGCTGGTTTAGTATAGTCTAGACTTCCAGAAAGCAGGTATTATGAAAGCAGGTAGCATTCATACTTATCTTCACAAGTTAATAATCTCCCTTGACTTACAGAAGACCTACTGCCTCTAGTGCATGCTTGATTTCAGAAATGGGTGGAACACAGCCTCCTCTTTTATTTACTGATAGCTGAGTGGTGGCTGGAGGTACTGAGAGGAAAGACCGCAGCTCAGGATCATTGATTAACAGAGACATGGATAGAAAACAGAGTGTACCATAGGCTTGGGATATTAAAGGTGAAGATTCTTTAGCATTTCCTCCAAAGGAACAATTGAAGTAGATTGTGTGTCCTTGATTTTCATCAAACTTGGCTGTACACAAAGTTCTTGTCTTTGTGCCAGGGTAGTCACATGACAGCTAATATTGATGGTGCTGTTTGTTTTAAGAACATCATGTGCATTCAACCTCATTCAATAATGCAACAATTTAACAGATGAGAGGGTAGGTATCCTCATAAAAAAGTCAATCTGTGAAGATTTCAAAGACAAAAGCCAGCTTTGAAGCCAGCACATAATTCTAGTCTGTGGCATGTAGTTCACATATGGTATGTGTGCTGTCGAGGGTGTGGGTGGGAGTGGGGTTGGGGGGTAGGGCTGGGGGTGGGGGTAGGGAGGAGGTTCATCCAGCTCTTCTCTATCATAAATTTCTTCTTACAGATTAAAAACAAATGAAAGCTCTGGGAAGCTGAATGTATCAAGACCACTTAGTGTCTGAGTGACATTGCTGAGACTTATGCAAGAACATTGGGTTCCAGATAGTCTCTGGATGCAGACTCAGAAGTAGGTTAGTAGAAACATTACCTCATTAATCTCTGTCTCTATGCACAATTGTAGTGGCTATAAAAGGAGATGTCCAGGCAAAGTTCTAACTCCCAGGGCTGCCATTGAATCAGGCATACGATAGGATGCATTACTTGTTCTGCCTGTCTGACATTCTGAACAGTCACCTGTCTCAGTCAGAGGAGGAGGAAGTATTTGGCATATCATTTCCACATTTGTGCAAAATGAAATTTCCCAACTATTCGGTTGCATAACTGCCTCTGCTATTCTGGAAATGTATCATTACATGTTCAGCCCCACCCCCACCTCCAGGGCAATGGTGTGCACCAAGCATCAATGAGTATTTTTCAGTCTTTATTAAAAGTAGAGGGCCTTTGAGTCACAAAGGGAAACGGAGTAAGCCCAGGAGTGGGCATGCTGGAACCAGGATGAACAGGACTCCATGGATGCTATAGATAGACACCAAATGATGCAATCCTGCAGAAAGCTGTCTCTATAATGGGAGGCAGGGCATGCTTCAGAGACAGATTGGAACCGGAAACTACGGAACATTTGTGTTCCCATTTCATTCTGGCTTTCTTTCTTGGCTTTGTGATCTCAGAGGACTTACGACTCTGCTCCTGTCTTAGAAACAGATGGACAGCAATGACTTCTCTGTCTGTGCCAAAGGTTTATTTTCAAGCAGCTAATAGAACTAAGTATATACGTGTAAACCACTTAGATAAACATATTGTGCTTACACCCCAAATAAAGCTATTACAGCTTTATGAAACAGAATCTGTTATTGCCATATCAATTTTTAAACTAATTAGTGAAGGTCATATATCTTTTTCTGATAGAGTAAAGATTTGAATACCAGCCTATACCTATACCTATACCTATACCTATACCTATACCTATACCTATACCTATACCTATACCTATACCTATACTTATACCTGCATCTGTCCCTGTACTTATACAGCAGCTATGGTTATGGGACAGCTATATGATTTTAAAGATCATTAAATATTAGAAATAAGATGAAAAATATCAAATATCACAAACTACCAGGTCAAAAGGAAACACTTTCATACTCTTGCCTTACCTGCTATCTTAACACCATTAGGCTTTCTGCTCTCCCAGGACAAATGCAGAATAAGGTATATTGACTCAGTATGTTAGAAGGCTTCTATTGAGAGAGGAGGCCCAGACAGGGAATGTGGTAACTCACTGGGACTCTGACTCTGAGTGTTTTCTCTTCTCTATGTGTGGGGGATTTCTTTTTTCTTTTTTTTGGTTTTTTTGAGACAGGGTTTCTCTTTATAGCCCTGGCTGTCCCGGAACTCACTCTGTAGACCAGGCTGGCCTCGAACTCAGAAATCCGCCTGCCTCTGCCTCCCAGAGTGCTGGGATTACAGGCGTGCACCACCACCGCCTGGTGTGAGGGGGATTTCTTACAACTCACTTTAAGACTTCAAGATAGAGTGCACATACAGAAGTCCTGTAAGATAGACTGTTGGTTCTGTCTTGATAGTGCTCAAAAGGGACTAGGTACTGATTTGTTAAAATTTGTGTTTTGGACTAAGAAATTCTTCTCTATCAATGGAAGCCATGTGAACCTAGAGGGCAGGACACCTGTGCTCAGAGACAGCCAGAGGGACCTAAGCATAGGAATTCTGGAAATGGCTGGCTTTTAACATTCACCTTACTGCTTTGTCATACATTCAGCAGAGACAAAACAACAACAACAACAACAAAAACCCCAAAAAAACAAAAAAAAAAAAACCCAAAACAAAAACCAAATACATTAAAACCACACTGGGGGGATTCAGTGCCCATGGTCACAATAAGTATGGCAAAGAGGCTTTTGTTCTGCTTCAGGCTGGTGAAGGAGGATGATGAGCTTTGGTGAGAGACTGGATATGAATTCTAGTTCTACTGCTCCACTCTGTTGCTTGCCTGGCTTCATCTGTAAAATAGGAAGGATAAACCTCCCAGTCCAGGTTGTTGACTAGGATTAAGGAAGGAGAGTGAAATATCCAGCAGGAGCTGAGCAGTTAACTCCCCATTTCCTTTGCTTACCAAGAGTTTACACTACTCATTCCTTTCTTGACTAAGTTTATACCCTCCCCACCCCCAACTTACAAATAACGTCATGCATGTATTGCCGAATTCTTGGGGCTGTTTAATTGCTTTATCCCTGTTTTTCTAAGGTTTTGATCCCCTGTTTCCATGGTGATTTCCAGAGCCATGTCTCTATTTCTGCTCTGACTGACACTCCTTGATTTGCTTTCTTTTTATTCTTACTTGTTTGAAGTGAAAGATGGACCAGGACTCAGATCATAGCAACAAGGTTGGCAGCATCTGTTTTCTATAGGGGAGTGAAAAAATCTCTTCAGGCAATTATGCTCATGGGTTGCAGTATGCCTAGAGATGTCCTATATGCTTTTTTATTTTTATTATGTCTTTTATTTTTGAGATTATAATATGTCATTTCCTTTTCATTCTTTCCTTCCTCATAGTAGAGCTGTTAAAGTGGACAGGGAAGCAGCCCATGAGGCCTCAACTCTAAAACTACAGACAGATAAAGAATGCTGGAAGTCAGAGAAATAGCCTTCCCTGGGAAGAGCACACTAGGCATGGTCTGTTGCATGAAGCCTACCATAGTGCTCCTAGGAAGAATAATCTTCTCTTATAAAGACGTAGGGTAAGTGTACTATACAGGTAACACCTTTGCCTGATTCACAACCTGGGGTAAGCATCTTCTACATATAGCACTTTTGCATGGTTTATGGTCTACCCACTTCTAAGACATGCAGGAATGGAGTTGTATATAGCAGATCCTAATAAGTAATAAGGGCTTAGAATGAGAAGAATCAACATGGAAGGCAGGGTGTTCACGCAGAACAAATCATTAATGTAGATCTTCCTGTGCTGTTGTGGTTTGAATGTGAATTGTGCATCACAGGTTCATATATTTGAATATGAGTCCCAGCTGGTGACGTGTCTGGGAGGTTGATGGAGTCTTGCTGGATGAAGCAGGCCAGTAGGGGCAGATCTTGAATTTTGGTATCCTGACACCACTTTGTGTTCACTATCTGCTTCCATATTGGAGCAATATGACCCATTGTCTCACCTTTCTTGTGATGCATTGAGTTCCTTCTTAAACTGTGACTCAAGGTAAATCTTTCCTTCCTGAATTTGCTCCTTGTTTGATACCTGGTTATAATTTTGATAAAAGTGACTATAATATGCATTTGCTTGGTCACACTCAAGACAGAATAAAAGGCAGTAGAAAATCACATCAATTTTCCCTCAAAACAACCTATTTATACATCAATATTTTATTCTAGATTTGAGAAGACAGAGCCTTAGGCAGTTACGCTTGAGTTGAGCTGAATTTGAATTATGACTCAGCTGATCCTCAAATGCGAGTGCTTTCCTGCAGAAACACATGCCTTTTCTAGTAAAATTCATATCTAGGACATGGAATTGGGAAAGATACCAGCTTGCCTCAGCCAGAAATTAAAAGCTTTTTTATTAGGATAATGATGTTTTTGAAATAGAGGGACTCAGGGGCCATTGGAAACATACTGATTTTCAGGTCATCCTCTCCAGCACGGGTTTTCATTAAGGTGTTTTTTATTAGGAATTAGTTTATTAAGACTCATAAGGTTCATTTGCTCCAAGGAACAGTGGAGTCTAGCAGGGCAGTTTTACGGCAACAGGAAATGCCAGGTAACTATGCATAGCTGAAGAAAATCATGGCATTACCTGCTGTCCATGGTAGAACACAGCAAGAAGGAACATGGCCATCAGCAGCAGCGATGCTTCCTTGGTCCCCAGGAAATCCCTGTGGGAAAAACAAGAATGGCATGGTGACCAACAACCATGGAGGGATATCAAGGATAAGGATGAAGAAACGGGTTCAAAATGATTTCATCTCAGTGATGCTGGTCTCTTCTTAATCACCGCTAATTTCTTAGCTCCAGCTAACCAGTATCAATAGTCCCAGTAACACAAAGGTTTGCTTTAGTGGTTCTGGTATCTTTTTACTCACAGCTGATTCTTCAGCCCCAGCTAACCAAAACCACAGAATCTTCACAATCAAAACATGGCCACTTTAAGAGTCTTTAATCTTCCCTCTGAAATTTCACAAGCCAGGCCTCCATCTTCTGCACTGTTCATAACATTGTCTTCCAAGCTCCTACAGAACTTTCCACAGCTTTTCTAGTTCAAAGTTCCAAAGTCCTTCCACAATCCTCCCCAAAACATGGTCAGGTTGTCACAGGAATACCCCACTTCTGGTACCAATTTGTCTTAGTCAGGGTTTTTATTCCTGCACAAACATCATGACCAAGAAGCAAGTTGAGGAGGAAAAGGTTTATTGAGCTTACACTTCCACGTTGCAGTTCATCACTAAAGGAAGTCAGGGCTGGAATTCAAGCAGGTCAGGAAGCAGGAGCTGATGCAGAGGCCATGGAGGGATATTTCTTACTGGCTTGCTTCCCCTGGCTTGCTCATCCTGCTTTCTTATAGAACCCAAGAGCACCAGCCCAAAGGTGGAACCACCCACAAGGGGCCCTCACCACTTAATCACTAATTGAGAAATGCCCCACAGCTGGATCTCATGGAGGCACTTCCCCAACTGAAACTCCTTTCTCTGTGTAACTCCATCCTGTGTCAAGTTGACATTCAAAACCAGCCAGTACAGGTGGATATATTCTTATTGCTCTGACACTGTTTGAAAAGAGAGTAACTAACTGAATCGGGTTGTTCAGGAAATACATAAGAAGTCCAGGCTGAAGATGAAAGAACGTATTACTTAGCTTGGCATTTACATATCTCTAGCATCAGGTTAATAAGCAAATATAAAATGTCATGTTTGAGGACATATGAAAACTTGGTAAGAGAGACTGCTTGAATTTTCAGAACTATCCAACAAGAGTGCTAAGGGGAAGAGGATTGGGCTATATCCCATGCACTGAGGTAGACATCCATCTTTCCTTCCTTCCTTCCTTCCTTCCTTCCTTCCTTCCTTCCTTCCTTCCTTCCTTCCTTCCTTCCTTCCTTCCTTCTTCCCTCCCTCCCTCCCCCTCCCTCCTTCCCTCCCTCTCTCCCTCCTTCCTTCCTTCCTTCCTCCCTCCCTCCCTCCTCCCTCCCTCCCTCCTTCCTTCCTTCCTTCCTTCCTTCCTTCCTTCCTTCCTTCCTTCCTTCCTTCTTTCCTTCCTTCTTTCCTTCCCTCCCTCCTTCCTTCTTCCTTCCATCTACCCATTCTATTGTGCTTATTTTGAGGAGATAAGCATATTTTGTAATTCTCTTTCTTTACTGTCACTTCTCTGGTCTTTGATGTTTATGGGCTGCTGAGAAAAATATTAAAGACATGAATTTTGATTGTGATCTAGATTCCTAGTGCAGCTCTGTTTTTGAACAGTTCTTTGACCTCAAAAAAAGCTACTTGATTTCTCTGAGCCACAGTTCATTCATATGTGAAGAACGAGGCCACAGTGTTTTACCTTCTTAACTGTGAGGAAGAAATGAGCAATAGTGGTGAGATACTTGGCTTGGCTCCTCACCTGTACCTTTCTCTCACTACTCTGTGAAGCCTTTGACACACATCTAGACTATTGGTGTATTGCTTTAAAGAATCATTTGCTCACATTACTTCATTTGCATAAGAGATGTCCTATGTTTAGAACCTCCCCTGGATTTTGTCAATCTGTTCCAGACTTCTGCACTGCCTGGCACTTCAGATATCCTCTTCTTTGTGATGCACAAAACTTATTTTAAGCCAAGAAAATTATCATTTGAAACACATTTTCAAGAGACAACGTGGAGACTTCTTGAATCATTTTTGAAAGCAGTGATGGACTAAAAATAGAGACTCAGCTAGACTAGACTCAGAAGAAAAAAATAAAAGAAAATTATGAACAATTTTTTGAGTGTTTGGCTATATGTCACATGAAAAAAAATCTTGTGTAGAGACCAAAGTATATGAATAACAACCCAATCATGTTGAGAAAAAGCCCAAAAGAATTATCTTTTGAATTCTGAACTTGTACCTCCCATGATTTTTAGAAAAACATACAAAGAGTCAAATGGCTGAGATATATATCTCATATTATTGAGCTTTGCCTAATACTGGCTTTCACAGACTTAATATGAAGGAAATTTTGAGATATTGATTTGCATTAATAAAATAGTTTAAGTAATAGTACCATCTCCATAAGAAAAGCACATTGTTAACTGAACACATGTACAGTAATGAAATCCACAGGGCCACTATAATCTTTAGAGACAATTTCATCTGATGCATTATAAAAATTAATATTTAATGTGAGTATTATTAACTAACGAAGCATTTGTGCTAGTTGTAGTAAATCTGCAAACTAAAAATGACCACTCAGAGAAAACTACGATTATTTTGGAATCCATTTTAAATGTCATTTATATATTCTCTTCGCAAAAATGTGTCTATAAATTTAAGGCTATAACACTCATATTGTTTTCTAAAGTACATTTGACCTTAATATAGAGAATTATAATAGGTTTTTGTAATTAGATATATTACAATTAATTTTGGAAATTCATTTTATTCTGTATTATACATAGCATGTATAATATAATATACTTTGCAAGGCTTTTATTTTGTATGAGGCCAAAACCCAGAGGTAAGAGGTCAATGGGCCAAGGTCACATATTCACTTGTCTCACTGTCAGTATCAGAACCCAGATTTTAGGTGCAAGCTCTGAGTTTTCAATATGACTCTTCCCCTCCAAATTTTTATTTATTAATTTCTGTTTTCCTCCACAAAACTACTGATAAGTCATCCCAGGTAAACTTAACATTTATGCTGGTTCTGCATCACTGGTATCATGAGGCTTTACTGGTGAAAGCTTGTGTTATATCTGAAGCAGACACTTTACTTATACATCCTGCTCTCTCAGGTCTATTCAGATGATGTTAACTGACCACAGAGATTCCTGCACAGCCATGCTCATAGATGCCCTACTCAACAACAATAGCTAGAAAGCGGAATCAACCTAGATGTCCATCAACTATTAAGTGGATAATAAAAATGTGGTACATACTCATAATGGAATTTTGTTCAGCAATAAATAAAAATGAAATCTGCCAGAAAGTGGATGAAACTGGAAAATATTCTTAGGGATGCAACCCAGAGTCAGAAAGACAAACACGTCATGGTAGTGCTCATATGAGAAGCTTAGCCTTGACATTTTAGATTTCTTTGTTTAATTTGGAGTGCCCGTTGAGGTCAGGAAGCTAGCAAGGGGCAGTGTTGTTGAAGGGCATTCCTAGAGAGGATAGTATCACTTAAGGGGTAGGAAAGTGCAGGGTGGAATATGGGTAGGAGAAAGATTTAAGAGGGAATGTGGGTGGATAAATGGCAGAGATGAGGGGTTTCAATAAGTTAAACAAAAGTAAGAATGTCTTTAAAAAGCCATATTGATTCCCACTATTGTATAAGCTAATTAAAATATATAACAAAAAAAAAACAATTTGAAGGGAGATATTCTGTTTGGGTAGATAATGTGGCTTCCAGAAGTCATAGGCTATTAAATAAAAGTTGCAGTGCCAAATGTGGGATACCTCCATATGAATTGTTGGTTCGAGGGGGAGGGTGTCTACCAAAGCAATACCCAAGTAATTGCTATTACTTAGTTTCTCACCAGATGACAAGACTCTATTGATGAAGACATTGGTTACAGGATCTAGAGTCATTAAGCTGGAACTGAGCTGAAAGCTTCCCTAATGTCAGGTAGCTTTCACAGTGTCAGAAGATGTTATGCAGACAGCTGGGGGAGAAAAGACGTCAACTCTTTACACAGCTGTGAGTCACATGAATTATAGTAACAATGGCAAGACAAGATGTGCCCTGTGGGTGTCATAGTGTCATTATGGTTATGGGGACAAGCAAAGACTTCTTATTAGATTTTAAGTCTGTTCCAGAAGAGGAATACATGCCTGGTACTGTAAATCTGATCAATAGTCAAAGACTTAGAAGTCTCAATGGGTATCTTCTATTGTTGTTTTGTTGAGTGGACATGGTAAGTCGTCACCTTCCTAATGTTTATGCTTGTGCCCATAGATTACTGCTGCTCTCAGTCTTAGTCGGGGAAGCTTGTGTTATGAGTGGGCCATGGTTAATGTAGAGACTCCTAACTGGTAAAAGTACAGAGAAGAAGGCATCACTCCGTGGTCATCTCTGAAGGAAACCTCTATATCACTCAGCCCAAGACTCAGAGAACATTGTAGAAGAGGAAGCAGAAAGCAAAAGAGGAATTGGAAAGAAGAGGATGGGAAAGGGTCCTGTAAAAAGATGTCTTCTCTCCATGAAATAGATGTTATGCTCATGAATTCATAGCACCAGTGGCTCTCTGCTTAAGGCTTTCCCCAAACTGGGGCCATCAACATTCTGACTTGGAGGCTCATGGTTCATGTAGCTCTGCTCTACCTGGAAGAGCTATAGAATTTAATGGTAGGAAGAATCCTATTCTCACTGGTATAGCCACTGTCAGGTTATCCTTGTTCAAATAACCTTTCGCCCATGCTCACTTGGGCAACCTCATGCTCATGGAATTCAATGAGCAACAAGTAAATAAAAAGAGGCAAGGAAAGAACAACAACAATGTTTTGGGCACACACACAATATGGAAAGCAGAAATAATAATAATTAAGTCATAAAATCGTTGTACATTAGAAATTGAGAACAGTCTCCCCTAAATACACTTGGGATTTCGTATGTACACGGATATAAAACATTCACACACTAGGAAATTCTATCAAAGAATTAAAACCAGAAAAGCAGTAATAATTCCTGTTCAAATTACTCATTGTGATTTCTATTCCAGAAGAAATGCTGAAACATCAAATAATTTACTCCAGTTCCTAGAGCTAAGTACACAGTGAAGCACGGTTATCAGTTAAGATTTTCATGGTCTCTCTTCTTAGCTATGATACCCTTCTGGTACACATCCCTTCTGTACAGATCTATTTAAAATCACTTTCTTTTAAGCTCCTAAATGGCTTAAATTTATCTTATTCATGGGTAATCCTCTATGCCTATCCAAAGCTCTCAGCAGGAAGTGTAGTATGTATTAAAACAAGTAGACAGATAGAGGGGAGTGTTAAGTTTATGTGATGTTAGGTGACAGCTATTTGGCTTTAATTATTTATATGGAATAGCCCTTGGCTATTGGCTTCTCATCTCTACCATGATTGTTCAAATACATGAACTGGCTCCACATTTTCTATTCTTTCTTTTCTCTTTCCCTCCCTCCCTCCTTCTCTCCCTTCCTCATTCCTTCCTTTCTTTCTTTTCTTTTTTCTTTTCTTTTCTTTCTTTCTTTCTTTCTTTCTTTCTTTCTTTCTTTCTTTCTTTCTTTCTTTCTTTCTTTCTTTCTTTCTTTCTTTCTTTCTTTCTTTCTTTCTTTCTTTCTTTCTTTCTTTCCTCTCTCTGTCTCTCTGTCTCTGTCTCTCTGTCTCTCTGTCTCTCTGTCTCTCTGTCTCTCTCTCTCTCTCTCTCTCTCTCTCTCTCTCTTTCTGCTATTGTTAGTCTGAATGTAAAATAAAAGTGAAGGGAGCTCTTTACTAAACTTCCTAGATTTTTAAGGTGCTGACAGCCAAACATGACAGCACTGGGTATTCTGGTTGCAAACAGACATCAAATAGAGTACAATTTAGGTAAGACTGGATCTGCTCCAGTGACACATGACACCTAGGTTTTGCCAGCTCCCACTTTCCCTGGTTCTTTCCAAATACATTTTCATGTGTTGTTTTTCTTGACTTCATCTATTCCAATTTATTTTCAGTTGTGAGCACTATAAATTTTGTGTCTGAAATGTCTTCAGTGATTATCATTATTGATGTAGTCTTGCAAGGATGATTTTGTTAGCCATGACTTCTTTGGAGCCTGGAAAGCTTCAACAAACTCCTTACTCACAGTTAGCCTCTAAATGCCAAAATTGAGAATTGGCAGTTAGGAAACAGCATGTGTTCATGAGTACAGGGGACAGATGAATGTAGAAATAAAAAGCAGAGTCTTGCTCTGTTTGTAAGCATCTATTTTGCAATAATAGGTGTATGGTAAGTTTTAGGAGAGTTTAAATCCCTAAATGACTTTATGTGTCCATTTTACAAGGAGTAAAATAAATGCCTTTGATGTTCTCCTGGAAGTAGAAGATAGGACAGACACCATCATTGTTATTTCTAGGACTAAAAATGGACATTGAAGGGAGACCCTTTCCCGGTACCATGATTACTAAGTGGAGTGGGTAATTATTGCTAGAACTGGAAAAGATGAGTGGAGAATACTGATTTTCTGAATTATAAGTTTTACTATTGTTGAGTAGAAGCAAGAACCAGACTTAATTCTATACCTTCTGATTTCTATTATAATGCCTAGGCAGATTCAAGTATTTTACCTTTATTTCAAGATGTCAACAAGACTTCATAAGTGATTCACAAGTAGATTTTTTTGATTTGCAGTTAGAATGTATATATAAATAAAAACTATGCTAAGAAAAGGATAGTAAATGATCCAAAACAAGGTCTCAAATGTGGTCAAGTGGAGTGACATTGTCTGTAAAGTACTGCACGTAAGTACAAAGCTGTGCTTGCAAGATGAGGTACACACAATTTAAGGACAATAGGGACACAAACTTGCAGGCATCGTAGGTGAGTATAGACGTAGTGTGAATCATTATCATTATGTGATTCCAAGTGAGCTAACGATTTTTTTAGGTACTTCTTCATTTCCACTGCATATTTCATTCTGCACATAATTGGAAGCCTATTGCCAAATACTATTAAATGACAAGAATGTGAATGCTAGTGACACTCCTTGTCCTGTAAAGCTCCTGTTGTAATGGAAGAGGAAGTCATGGAAATTAATGACTGCCACGTGAAGAAGTTAATGTGGTGAGGGGGTAGAACGTGAGGAATAATGACTAAGGCTGCCATCAAGAAATTTATCCTTGAGTTATGTCTTAAGAACCATGGGTCATGCTTCCAAAACTAGAGACATCAACACAGGAGGATGTATATGTAGAAGGCCCTTTGGGGAAACAGTGTATAAATTCCCAATGCCAAAGTCAATCCTCTGATACAACCTGTAGATATTCAGGAGGTAAAATTGAAGAATTTAGTACAGATCCGAGGAAGGAGAGTTCAGGTATCCCCAGCAAATCAATGAAGTTTAAGTTTCTCAAAGGTAACAGGGAACCATTGAAGGGTTTGAAGAAAGTATAGGCATTGACAAGATGGGTTTGGAATGGGTTCATTATGAATAGAGGCTGGGAGACCAGCTAGGGAACCAAAGTCCTGAAATGAAAGTGAAGAACTTCCCAGAATCCTTACATTTGTGGAAGGGAGAGGTCGAGTTTAATAACAAGTGTCAATTCTCAGTCAATGATTACTAAGTTTAATCCTTTTAAAAATATCTCCATAGAAAGGGAATCGGAGCTATTCTCACTTTACTGATGAGGAGAGCAAGGGATGAAGAAGTTGGAATCATTTTAGATTAACTCTGTCAAGTTCATGAATGTGGTGGATGAAAAAGCTGAGATGGGAATCCAGGTGGTTTAACTCTTAAACTGATACTATTGAGCAATTCACTATAGTGCTTCCTGGGAAAGAAGGTGAGGAAGGTTAGTGTTGAGCGACTTGGTATGACAACAAAGAGGAAGCCACTGTTATTTTGGGCTCAGCATTATCTAGTGAGACAGAAATTTGTCATGAGTAGATTAGACAAAATAGCCCCAGGTACTAGGACCATCCCGATGGAGAAGTGGCCAGGAGGTCCCACCCAAGTTTCTTTGTGATTGTCACATTTAATAGCCACTCTGACATTCTCGGGAGAAATTGGGAGCAAGCTGAAGAAATGTCCCAAATGAGCATGAACTAAGCATGTTCTAACTAAAGCACTAGATAAGTCTTATTAGCCTTTGATGGAAAGTGGGATGCAGTGGCTTCTGATCTCTACTTCAGCTGAGACTGAGGCCAACTATGCTTTTCATTTCTTCCTAACTTAATTCTCTTGGTAACAGAGAATGAGGAAACATAAGACCAATTCATGGCTGACCTTTAGAGTGGATGTAGCTGAGAGAAGGATTTGACTATCAGCTGTGAGTTTGGAATTATATTTTCTTTTACAATTCTTATTTAGAAGTTACTAACTTTTCCTCAAAACACTTTTAATAATAATGATAATGACACTAATAAAACCATAAACCCCGCTTCTCAGAAGGAGGTGAGACTAAGAATGACCATTCTACATGATAAGCACATTTGAGTCATGGTAGCTCTGGGGCAATACTATGCAACAAACTGTGTCTCCCCTTCGTTGGTTAAAGCCACAACCTTCAGTATAACTGTATATGGAGATAGGGTCTAAAAAGAAATTTCTAAGGACAAATGAAGTTATTGACTTGATAGGATCAATGTCCTATCACTAAAAGGAAGAGGTCCCAGCCTTCTTCTCATCACATTTATTGGAGCACATTTATTGGTCTAGCAAGAAGCTTGCCAAGTGTAAGTGAGAAAAGTAATCCTGATCCGAAGCCACTCAGCCCTGTCCGTGACATGTCATGATGATGGTCCCCTGCTGACCAATGCACACAGAGGTTTTATATTGTACTTTACCTATGTATAGATTGAGGTTTATAGATGGGAAGTGGCTTTCTAATCAAGTAGTCTGGATTAAAGCTTTATGCCATTGCTGGTTCCATTAATGCTAAGGATCAAGTAGGCAAAACACACGAACACAGGGTATACATGTATAGCACACTACTGTCTAGAAATGCAGGTTAATTGTTACACCTTGTGAATAAACATATAATGAACATGAGTGAACTAGCTAGGTATACTTCAAAATATTAATGGATTAAAAAAAGATACAGAGGTATACAGGATTGCTATTTGGTCTTTAAAAAGAAGGAAAAATCATCATTTGTTGTAATATAGATGAATCCCTTACATGAATTTAGGCAGGCATAGAGAACTGTATGTTCTCAGATGCATGATCTGAAATTGCTGAACTTTACAGAAGTAGATGGCAGAGTGGCATTCACCAGAGCTGGGAATGGGTATTGCAAATTTTTTGTCAAATGATATAAACATTTTGATAGGCCAGAAGGATAAAATCAAGGTCTGTTGTACATCATGGAATAAGAGACAGTGTATTATGTATTTTGTATATAGTGTAGTGTATTGGAAACATGCTAAGTTGAGTTTTAAGTGCCCTTACTACAAAAATAAGTGTTAGGCCATGCATGTTAAATAGCTCTATTTGGCTATTCTATAAAACATCCATCTATAAAAATTATGTTGTCCAACATGAACAGGTATAATTTGCTTGTCAATTAAAGATGATGCAAACTCTTGGAAATTCAGCAGGAAAAATGTGGCTAGTTTCACAGAAATTTGGCAAAGAGTATGTGTGACCTGGCTATTTAAGTCAAATGGCCAACAGATAAGGAAACTATGTATAGACTTGCTTATAACAAGAAAATTGTAAATTTCAAAATTGATATAAAGCACAGTTCCAGGCCAAGGAGATCACTCAGTGGGTAAAGTATCTTTTACACAGGCATGAAGACAAGAATTTGAATCCCCAGGACCTGTGGTAAATAAAAGATTGTGCAGGAGTGGCTAGGTATAATCTCAGCACAAGGAAGGAAGAGACAGGGGAATCAGAGAGAAGCATTTCCAGGGACAAACTGTCTAACCAGACTGGATTCAACAGAAGACTGAGATTGAAGATAATATCTGATGCCAATTTGGACATCAGAATTGTGCACATGTGCATGTG
This sequence comes from Apodemus sylvaticus, assembly GCF_947179515.1. Lineage (NCBI taxonomy): Eukaryota > Metazoa > Chordata > Mammalia > Rodentia > Muridae > Apodemus > Apodemus sylvaticus. The sequence continues at coordinate 33,361,652 of NC_067488.1, forward strand.
TATGTATGTACCTGAGTGATACACACAAAAACATGTTTATGCACACACATGCATTCTACACACACCAAAAATGAATGTTCACAAATACAGCAAGACTTCAAAGGTCTAACAGCAGCAAAGTCAAGAGAGCAAGGGGGTAATTACCTATAGGAAGAAACTTGTTAGAAACATGTTGGAGAGCAATTTGACAATATGATATTGTTTTCATATAGTGAATTCAGTTAACCTACAATATGGTAAGTGTGTTTTTTCATAAAGCTCTAGGAGACACATGCGAACAAACATAGGAAGAGCATGAATTTCTATTAATAGGGAAAAGGATAAATTAAACTTTGATATTTGACATTATAGTGTATGTACAGATTTCAGGCAAAATGTCTAAATCTACAGATGTCAACTAATGTGGATCTTAAAGTGACAACACCATCTCAAGTATAAAAACAGCACTGGATTTCAAAGATGCAGATGCTAAACAACTAGAATGCATACATTCAGGGGTTTGGACTGAAGAGATTGCTCAGTGGTTAAAGCATTTGGCATACACACATGATGATTGGAGCTCAGAGCCTCAGAACTCATACAATTACTGAGGTGCACCACACCCTGGTTGAATTCCAACCTCACAAGGTAGGGAAAGGGGTTCCCCATAAGCAAGCTGGAGAGTGAAACCAACCATGCCAGTGGATTTTATTGAGGACCCTGCTTTAGTGAATAAGGTTAAAGAACTTTTGAATACTATTCCTGACACCAGCCTCAGGCCTCCACATACATATGTGACACACATGTGCATTCATACACATACATGAAAATGGAAAAAAAATAACAAAACAAAAATCTCTTCATTCAGCAAAGCAGTTGGTGGTTCTTATAAGAAAGATGAGATTAGTAACAGATCAGGGAACCCGAACAATGTTTGCCATTATTTGATCTTTGATACAGAAATAAACATGGCTGATGGCTATTGTTCACTTTCAGGGCCGACTCATGGACATTCAGACTAGACATTTGGGAGAGTTATTGGATTTTCTTGGCCTTTACCCTCTCAGAATATTAGAAATTTATCCTAGCTAGACACACCTGCTTCCTACCCTTGATCCCGGTCAGCCTGGTATTTGATGTCTGATTCTTCCTACTGCTTGTCTCCTGGACAAGGTCTGGTTTGATTCACTGTCTGTTGAGTAGGTCAAGTGATGCCCTCAGAAATATATCCAGGGATTGAAGTGTGTTCAAAGCGGGAAAGAAGCATGAAGGAGCCAGAAGACACATTCTTCTGTCTTACTCATCTCTGAGGCACTTTCCTCCATCCCTGCTGACACTTTTGGTAGCTGGCTGAGTGGACGTTCCAAGACACAGGCTGAATCTCTTGACAACTCAAGCTGCCTCAGTCATCAGCCATCAGCCTGTTCGCTGTTATCTTCTCCCTCCTCACTCTCCTTGTCTTGGAATTGTGTCAGCATCTAAGCTGGCTCTCAGGCTCTGTGCTCTAAGGAATATTGACTTATACATTACTTCTTGCATTATCCTAAATTTCAGCGATAAGAATGAAGGATCAAAATTGCTCAATCCACATTGACTGCTTTTTACCAATATTGCTATAGTTAAATTAAAAGTAGATCCCGCAGGCTCTAGAACTGCTAGTGTTGAGTAAATTAATTATAAAGGCATGGAGGAAATCTAAGCTACCATATCCAACTTGGTCCAAGTTTTAGATAATCATTATAATCAGTCTCTAGTTCATATGATGAAAATTAGAGATTTTTCCTAGGTGTGTAAGCTGGATCGTGTCTGTGCTGAAGTATGTTCCTAATAAGCCAACCCCTCAGTTTCAGTAAAGACTATCACTTGCCCAGTGTTTTCATTTCCATGACAGCTGGGCACATAAGCAGTCATGTAAAGTGTGGTGGGCACTTACTCTCCACTGTGGTTCAGGTTGTCATAACTCAGGAAGAGACCTGCATAGATGGTCTCTGTCAGCAGGGCGTAGATGGCGATCATAATAAGTAACACAGCCAGCTTCAGGACAGAGTTAAGTCGGAGAAATACTGCACAGGTCACCATGGCCAACACCCCAGTGAAGACAAAGTACTGCAAACAGAGAACAAAGGTGGTCAGACTCACAGGAACCTCTGAGGTCCCTCTCCTAGCTCTGCGGCCCACTCATCTCCAGGAATTCAAACCAATCCCTCCTTTCTCCTGCCCAGCATCTCTGCTCCTTGTCTCTACGAGTAGCTCCATCATTCACATGATTCCCCTCCAGCCTCACCCTTGTAAAAATACCTTCTAGTATCTAATATGTTCTGTCTTCACACATACATACTACATACATGCTGACAGAAGCCCGAAGATGGCGTCAGATTCCGTAGTATTAGATTTACAGATAGTTGTGTGCTACACATGGGTGCTGGGATTCGAACCCCAGTCTCTGGATGAACAGCTGGGGCTCTTTACCACTGAGCCCACTCTCCAGCTTCCCAGGCTTGTCTTTGATGCCTCCATCTCTCCCATGTCCCACAGTCAGACATCTTTAATTTTTAGGCTCTGTGTTACACCCTTAACCGGTCACCCCCACCCCTCCCCCCAGCTTTCTCAATCTAGTCTCCTTGATTTCATTCTCAGAAGCAGTTTGGGAACAGTTTTTTTTTTAATATCCCCCATACACACATTTAATTATTATTTATTTATGTGTATGTGCGTGGGTGCTACAAAGTATACATGGAAGTCAGAATATCACTTGTTGGAGTTGGAGCTCTCCTTCCACCACGTAGGTCATAGGATTCGAACCCAGACCATTAAGTTTGGCTGCCAGTGCCTTTATTAACTGAGCAATCCTTTCCCTTACCTTCCATTTGTTTCTAATTAAACCTACTTCCTGGATTCAGCATCCATAATCACACACTTGCCCATTTCTGGGATGCCCATCTGATCATGTTATTCTTCACCGGAAATACCTTCTTTGCTCTCCAAGCCCTCAAATGCTGCTGTCTCCCACACAGCAGAGTGCACAGGCTTATCCGTTCACTCTCGAGACTGATCTCTCACACCTCAGTGGCCTGTTGCTCAGATATCATCCAGGTGAGTAAGCTTAGCACCTCTTTACATGTCATGCCCTTTCGTCTGAGAAGCACCCCGCCCAACCTCCATTGTACCTCTCAGAGACACTCTGTGCTGAGCAGTACTTCTCAAATTGCAAACTGGGAATCAGCTAAGAACTTGAATAGGGGATCAGTCTTCCAGCATATCTATGAAAGCATAGATAGCTTTCAGCATTCTGTAGGAAACACCTTGCTTACTTTCTTTATAGACCTATCCTGGCATATCCAGGATGTTGGGTTTAGATTGTGATTAATAAAATTCATATCGTCAAAGCTCCGTTTTGATCTCAAAATCTGTACAAAATTTTTCTTGAAGTATTCAGTGAAAGTGTTCAGGAGGGGCCTCACAGCCCTCATTGTATAGGCTAAGAATCTAAGGGCCATAGTACCAAATAAATTGTTCATGATCTTGAAATTAGAAAAATGGGTCTCTGTAATCTAGATATGGCCAGTTCGAATTAGTGTGTTTCCCAGTGGTAATGTGGAGTTTGGTAATAGCACAGCTCTCCTGTATACATTTTTTATGTCTTTTCTATTATATAGAAAGATACCTTTTATATGGACAGAGAGATAGCTAAGAGTTTCTAAAAATATTTGAGTACTGAAGAAGTGGTATGAATTTCCTAAGTGACACTAATTCATTTATCTAATCTTTTCACAAATATGTGTACATAAATGTAGACAGTGTCCCAGATGATTTCTCACTGAGCACAACATCCTGGATGTTGGCATATGGGGCAGGGCCAGACGAGAATCAGGCACTGCCTCTGCCTTAAGGCCTGTGCTTGGTGCTTCCCTTACCTTGTCTGTTTTTCCTAATAAACCCAATTATCAATCCTCATATTAATGGGAAGATAAGCTATCTTCAGCTGCCCTCTTTTCTTGGGCAAGATTTCTGTATAGGTCACTCTGACACCTTTATGCAAGAAGCCATGTGTAAAGAGACCAGATACAAAACAGATCATTCTGCACATTTTTCTCTATCCACTGAAACTTTCAGGATGTTCCATTTTAACACGGGTTATGGGGAAGGAAAATAGATCCAAGGGATATTCATCATTGCCTTCAGCACAGCACAGGATTATGCCTGGCTCTATTGATTTAAATGATAAATCATGCATTATATCAAAATCTATGGAAATGATTGTGTCATTGGTACAAAAAATTTTGGGGACACGATGGTTCAACAAAAATGCAGCACATATTTATTGAATGCCCATTGTAATCAGGATAGGTGATAGATAGGCACTGGAAGTTCAATAAATGAAATAAGTATCTGGGGCCTAAAGGAAATCATAGTAAAAGTAAATATGAGGTAGACATGAAAATGCAAATAGAAATGTACATTGGTAGCAACATGACTGACCGTAATAGGTGCATAAAGGCAAGAGCAAGGATATGTCAAAGAGAAAAGACATGTCTAAAGAGGCAGAAGAGGTGAGTTTGTTTGGCGTCTTATGGGATAGACAGCAAATAAAAAGACAAACTAGCCTAAATCCAAGTGTATATGGAGCAGGGTATTAGAAGGATTAATTCCTTTGATTAAACAAAAGACCCATGCAACTAGTCACGAGAACTGGTAACACAGGCCAACGGAA